>NC_058131.1:196022114-196273812 GCF_016433145.1 Gracilinanus agilis | reverse complement strand
AGAGAGAGAGAGAGAAGAAAGAGAGAGAGAGGAGAGAGAGAGAGAAGAGAGAGAGAGAGAGAGAGAGAGAGAGGGAGAGAGAGAGAGGGAGAGAGAGAGAGAGAGAGAGAGAGAGAGAGAGAGAGAGAGAGAGAGAGAGAGAGAGTTATTTTTCCTTTATCCATTACAACCACATACTATAGTTTGTTAAGCCATTCTCCAACTCCCCTTGGGTTCCAATTCTTTGCCACTAAAAAGAACTGCAAAAAATATTTCATTTCTAGGTCAAAAAGTACAGTTTTCTGCCTCTTTGGGTGTGATTCCATTTTGTTTTCTAGAATGGTTGTATCAACTCACAGTTCCACCAACAGTGAATTAGTTTCCCAATTTTCTTACAACCCTTCCTATATTTATTATTTTTGCTTATATTAGTTCCTCTAACAGATGTGAGGTAGCATCTCAGGGTTGTTTTAATTTACATTTCTCCAATCAACAGTGATTTGGAGGATTTCCTCATAAGACTATAGTTTTAATTTCTTTATCTGAAAACTGCCTGTTCATATCCTTTGACCACATTATCGGTTGAGGATTTGGGTGAGTTTTGAATATAGTTTAGGAACCTAAAATTTGGAAAAGGTGTGGGAGTCTATTCAGGGTATTGCAGACAATTTGTGCAAAGACGTACAGATGGGAAATGGAATGTTGTGTATAAAGGTGGACAAGTAGACCAATTTTGCTGACCCATAATGTACATGAGGGACAATAAAGTGAATGTGGATCCATTCAAATAAACTTTAAGTCAAACCAGGGAACAGTTTAGCTACATAGAAACTTAAATACATCAGGAATTCCTATCATGCCTCTGGAAAAAAAACAAAGCATGCTGAACAGTTTGATTGAAAGTCATGGTTGGCAAGTTTCTTAGACCTATCTTGCTGCTATGAATATAGATGAGATCTAAGACCAAACAGGATTCATACAGTAGAACACAAAGTAGGCCTTCAGTCCATATTCCTTTGATACCAAATTGATTGAAACTGTTCCATGAAGGCAATATTCAAAACCATGTGTGCTTAGTTTCTTAAATTTTCAAAGAATTCCTACCCTGAAAACAAGTCTCAGGTTTATGCTAAGCACAATTTATAGACTTGATATGGCGAGAACAGATAGTTATGCCTAATAATTATATGTAGACAGAGAGTGATTTTTACCTTTTGTCCCTGAAACTCCAAGAGCAATGAATATCTTCCTCAGTCACAATGGTTTGTCATAAATTGTCACTTTCATTTCAAACTACTTGAATTGGTAATTAAACATGGTGTATAAAAAGTGGCATTATGAATGTGTACAGTATATATGAGCAAAATTTTCAAATATGTGCAGAAATTAGGTTAATGCCAGTTGCTTAGTATTTGAGAGGGGAAAACCAATGGAAGAAATTGATCATGGGGCTATAAACAAAAAGCTCATTTTGCTCTATTAGAAAAAATTCCAATTTGAGAATTAGAAATATAAATTCTAGTCAGCAGAGTGTTAAAACCAGATCATAATGGCTCCTTGGAGCTTCTTGCTGAAATTTTAGTGTGACTATCTATACCTTGAAAATTAACAAATGCTACAAATTAAGACAGGGCGGCTGGGTGGTACAGTGGATTGAGAGCCAGACCTAGAGACTGGAGGTCCTAGGTTCAAGTCCGGCCTCGGACACTTCCAGCTGTGTGACCTTGGGCAAGTCACTTGACCCCTATTGCCCACCCTTACCACTCCTGGGCCAAGGACGGTCCCTAGCCCGGATGAAAAAGGAGGAGGGTTGTGCTTGGGGCTAGCAACCCCACCCTGTAAAAACTACATCTGGTAAAGAAACTGCAACTTAAAGTAGGGGCAGCTGGGCTAGCTCAGTGGATTGAGAGCCAGGCCTAGAGACGAAAGGTCCTATGTTCAAATCCGGGCTCAGACACTTCCCAGCTGGGTGACCCTGAGCAACTGTGTGACCCATTGTCTCCTGGTTGTGGCCCTATGCTCCTAGAATGGAGTCCCAGGATGAAAAAAACAAAAACAAAAACAAATTAAGACTTGATTTCTTTGTCGTTGTTGAATTATATAGACTTTGGAGATAGATAAAATGTCAGTAATGCAGATTACATTTTTCAGAGAGCTGGCTGCCAAATAGTTACTAGTATGTGCCTGTTTTCATGCAGAGCTTCATTATCAGGCCACTATGTGCTTCTAATAGCTAACAATGACTAACATTTATATAGCACCTTAAAACTTGCAAGCATTTTTCATATAGTGTCTCCTCTGAGCCCTGCAACAACCCTAGATGGCTACTATTATTATCCCCATATTACCAACAAAGAAATTGAATCTAAGAGAAGTCAAGTGACTTGTCTCTGATTACACACTATGCAGGTAGCAAGCATCTGAGACAAGATTCAAATGCAGGTCTTCCTGATTTCAAGTTCATCACTCCATTCTGCCACCTGGTGACTGCTTAGTCTCAGCATGAAGTCTCAAGACCAGTTTCCTCAACTGTAAAGTAAAAGCGTTCAATAAGATAATTCCTAAGATCATTCTCAACTCTAAAATTTTATGATTTTGTGATTCCATACTCTCAATAAAAATAAAATATTACCATCAAATGTTTTGTGTTTTAATGCAATGTTAGATGTTTTTCAGTATGAGTTAACCAATGCAAGGTTAAGAAAATGTAGATTCCTTTAAATTTTTTTTTTACCATGATATTAGGTATTTAGTACTTGAATAGATAAAACAATTATTTAAATTGAGTTCTCCGAATTATTTTTTTGATTTCTGAAATTCCATTTCTAGGAATTTTTACTTTCTTTCAAAGTTTAGCTCAAAAGTATGCATCTACATGAGGCCATTCTTTTTAAAGTTTGTTTTAAAGCATTTTTCCATGCTTACATGATTCACATTCTTTTCCTCCCCCTTTCCCTCCCCACTCCCAGAGCTAACAAGCAATTCCACTGGATTATATATGTACTATCACTAAATACCTATTTCCATATTATTCATTTCTATAAAAGAGTAAATTTTAAAAAACTAAAACCCCAAGTCCTAAACCCATTTAAATAAGTGATAAATCATATGTCTTTCTTCTGCATTTCTACTCCCACAATTCTTTCTCTGGATGAGGATAGCGTTCTTTCTCATAAGTCCCTCAGCATTGTCCTGTATCATTGCATTGCTATTAATAGCAAAGTCGATTACATTTGATTGTTCCACAATGTTTCACTTTCTATGTACAATGTACTCCTGGTTCTGCTCATTTTGCTATGCATCAGTTCATGGAGGTCTTTCCAGTTCATGTAAAAATCAAGCAGTTCATCATTTCTTATAGCACAGTAGAATTTCATTACCATCAGTTACCACAATTTGTTCAGCCATTCCCCAACTGAGGGACATCCCCTCATTTTCTAATTTTTTGCCACCACAAAGAGCGTGGCTTTACATGAGACCATTCTTAATGCCTTCTATGTCCAAAAAATTAACTTAAATTTATTTTGCATAAATCTACACATATATGTATATGAATGTTTATAATCACTTACAGATATAGACAAGATACATCTGTCTTTGCAACCTAGACATATATGTCTACACATCTATGTTTATATATCTGTGTGCATACAAATATAAACAATATATAGAGATGTAGATATCTTATTTTTTCTAATAGAATGTAAGTTCCTTAAAGGTAATGACTCAGTTTTTTTTCTTTGAACCCCAAGTTCAGTGGTTTGGCATCTAATAGGTTCTTAATAAATGGGTTTTTTTTGAGGTTCAGTTCTGCCATTTTTCTAGGAAGGGAATTTGGGAAATGATTTACCTCCTCTGATCCCTTTTGATTTTATATTTCTAGAATGTAATTGTGTGTTAAAACATTAATAAATGTTTTTTTAGAGATTTATATCTTGATCTCTTTGAAAAGGGTTACAACATTGACAGATAGCAAACAAGAAAGTAAATGAAACTCTCTAAATCATCATAGACACTTTGGAATGTCCTTATTCTCTAATTATCTGGTATGCATATTCGTATACAGCTTTTTTCTGTTACATCTAACTCTTTGTGACCCTATTTGGGGTTTTCTTGGCAAAGATCCTGGAGTGAAAGTAAGGCAAATAGGGTTAAGTGACTTGTCCTGGGCCATAAAACTAATAGGAATCTGAGGCTATATTCAAACTCAGGAAGATGAGTCTTCTTGACACCTGGTCCAATGCTCTATCCACATATAGTTTGCATATTATCTCCCTCATTAGCTTGTGATCTTCTAGAGAGCAGATGTATGCATTGTCTTAATTTTTATCCCCAGCACTTAGACACCACTTTACTGGCATCTTCAAAGTAGTAATCTTATAGCTTGCCTATAAGAATGTGTTGCTTATAGTCAGGATCCTAAAGTTAAGAGATATCCCTTGAAATTTGAAAGGGCTTAAATTTTAGACAAATTAAAAGGGAACATCCTTTTATACAGCAGGTAATAAACATATTGAACTTGTGAGCTTAAGAATCTAGAAAGTAAAATACAAATAGAAAGTTTAGAGAAAGTTGTGGATGATGAACAATGAGTTACAATCAGTGTTATTTGGCATTTTAAAATTAAAATGAACTTTAATAAATATTAATCTATTTTATCTTCACAATTATGTGAGATAAGTCCCAGATATGAGAAAAACAAGGGTGAGATGTTAATTAACTGGTTCATGGAGATACAGCTAGGAAAAGTTAGAAATAGATTTAAACTGAATTATCTCTGCTGTTTCAAGCAATGAAGTTGTGGTGTAGACCTGGGCCATTTAAGTTAACTTTCTCCCGGTGAATTTATCTCGGTCTTTTGGGCAAGATGTACATAAAAGTGATTCTAAGGATTTGGCTAAGAGTTCATGTGACCCAAGAGAATGTCTTTGTTTACTCTTTTAAACCTTTGTGTATATGATTTAATTTTTTTTAATATACCAAGCTGCTATTTTACCACCTTGAGAATTGCTTCTTCCCAAAGGCAGTGGTATATGACTTAAGTAAAAGGATTCTCTGTTTGAACTCAGTCTGAGAGATGCAAATAAAGAGTCAGGATTTGAACCTAGGTCCTTTGATTTTAAATCTTGCTTATTTTCACTTCAGTACATCCTAAATGATACACCTGAAGAGTAGAGATACAAAACAAAACAAAGAACTGCAATGTATTGCATAGCTCATTTTAGACTTTTTTGGCAACCAAGCATGGAAGCAAAGCCTGATGCCAAATATGGCCTTAAAAGACATTAGTGACATAAAAATGAGAGTAAAATAAGAAAAAGGCAGTTCGATTTCATGTAAAACAAATTTTAGGTTGGGTGAGGGGGGGTAGAAACACTAATTTGGATACTTTCTGAAAAAGCTGAAGCCAGGCCTAGTGTGGCATTTTCTTCAGGGGTCATTGCCTGTGGCATTACATAACAATGCAGTTCTGGCCTTGGTATGCTTGGCACTTCCAGTATTGTGTTTGGCTTCTACTTGTATTTTTATATTAATGTTTACATTATTCTATAATTGTATTTTTATTATTTCAGCAATGAAAAAATAAAAACTATCTGTCTTTAAACAGAGATCTTCCTAGGCTATATCAGGAACAGGACAAAAGGTAGAAACCTGGACCTGATTGCTTCAGTCCTGGAGTCTCTGGCTAAGTTTAGTAAGGGTCACTTAAATGTTTCATATAAACCTTATTTTATTGAGATAATGGATAAAAATAATACTGCTGAGAAAGCTACCCAGTCTTTGACACACTTGAAATAATAATAATCAAAGAATAATTTAATTACATATTAACTTTTCACTTGTGGGTTATTTCCATGACTTTCTTCTGGAGCAGTACCATAACAAGTCCCTCACATGACTTCTCAGCTCATAGCTCCCATTTTATGCTCCAAACCAGAGCTGTGACTAGTAAGTATCATGCTTAGGGCAAGCTTCTCTAAATGTAAACAGAACAAGACACATAAAACGTTCAAGACATGAAAAACACTCTGAAATCAACTCTATCTGACCAATATGGAGCAAAGACACTGAAAAAAGGAGATGGAGTGCCATGTATAAAAATTATCAAGAAGGCATTGTCCCTCTCTCCCATCTTTTTTGTTGTTGTTGTTGTTGGGAGGGGGATAACATGCAATATGACTGGAAAGATAGGTTGAAGCTACTTAAAAGGATTTAAATGCCAAATAGAGGTGTTGATGTTTAATTTGGTAATAAAGAGACATTGGTTCAAACAGATGTTACCGTTACATTCATGGAATTTTACAAGACCCAGAGGAAGGAAAGTGTCCCATGGTAGACCTTATTATCTATGGAAATTTGCAGAAAGATAACGAGAACTTTATTGAATGAGATATGTAGAGGTTTTGTGTTTCAGGATTATAAGGAACACTAAAAATAATGAGTTCAGTTATTCATGGGATTCAATTAAAAGTCAATGAGAGATGTGGGACAATGAGAGGGGGCAGTAGGGCAACTGTAGTGGAAATGTAAATTATAGAAAAGAGCACTAGGTCGGATTAAAGGAGGCATTTAGTGATATGCACACATTTCCAGCTGCATGCCAAGCACAATTGGAAAGCAAAAATAAAAATACCTTCTATGTTATTTAGAGCTGGCTTGGGACCAGATTACAGCAGAGGAAGACATACAAATAAATATGGGTGTGTAATGCAGAAACTCCACTCCTACTCCTAAAGATGACTAAGCAGAACTGGTAGATCTCATTTATACTGAACATTAGTTTCTAAGCATTCAGAAATCATCATCTTGCTACATTCCCACAGTATAAACACAAACATCTCTCAGAGGAGAAATACCATCTCAGGCTGACTTCACTGGGTTTGTGATGCACCCATCACTCCAAAAGGCACCCTTTGGCCTGATTTTATTTTCACAATTACATGTACGTTATCTTTGAGAAGCAAGAACGTGGGAAAGGAATATGGTTTAAAATAAACTTCCAACTGTGGGAATATAGTAGGGACAGGGTGCAGAAAGGAGGATGGGAAGAATGGCTTTAATATCTCTTTTAAAATACTACTAGCCTCCCTCAAAATGTATAATCATGCTAGAGAGATTTTTTTCTGCATGCAGTAATTCAGGTTTCAGAAATAAGAGATATAGATGCCAATTTAACAGTTAATGAATTTTAAAAGATGAGGAATTGATATGCTATCTATTATCCAGATAAAGGCATCCCGCCCTCACCCCAATACATCTTCTAGAGTTGTTTTGCCTTTTTTTTTCCTCTTTATTTTGGATCAAAATTCTTCAGTTCACAGTTGATGCAATTTATTTTTCATAAATTGAAATTTGTTATTTTTTATGAGATGGGATAACTGGTTAGAGACCTGAAAATCATTTAGGAATTAACTGTTTGTGTGAAGGCAGACAGACCATTGACCAATAGGGGCAAAAGGTAAGAATTAAAAACAAAGTAGAGTAAAAGCTAAAACTGGGAAGACCATGGTTGAGATCATTACCACTCCAACCTAACCTGGGAAAAGGACAAAAGTAAATATATCGATTCTTGGATTTTTGTGGGGAGGGGGAATAAGAATAACTGATTTCAAATAGTAATCAAAATTAGGAAGCTAAAAAAGTAGCATAACTATTTCAAATAACAAATAATGACTGTCATTGCTATATACAGACACATGGCAGCCAAGGGCAATCCTTGATCGGAATAGTAGTAGATATGTATAAGACAATATGAAGGATCCTAGTGGAAGAATTTGAATAATATTTTCTTGAAAGAGTAAAAAAGCAAAATAGGCTTACATATATCTTGAGTTATGGCAAATCACTATGATGGGATTTGCAGATGAAACTGAAAAGGGGATGGGGTAACAGATACAAAATAGATCTCATAGTTTTCCTATTATTATTTATGCTCAATAGTAATTTTGATGAAATCTTTTCATATGTACTTTACCATGTCAGATTCTATATACAGTCTGAGGTAATAAAAATGACACATGAGAATCATAAAGTCAGACTGAGTGCCTTGAAATTACTAAATATATAAGTAAGAAATGGATCCATTTTTAATATATGGATAATATTTAATATATCTCAAAGATAATATTCCAAAGGGTGAAAAGATCAGGTATAGAAGAGGTAAAAAACACGTGGTCTGCATGTATTCCACAACAGTATGATAGGTACAGTCCAAAGTAAGTCAAAATGCAGCTTCTATATAATATTAATGTGTTAATTTAAAAAATAAATATAGAAATGTGTGGTTTTTCTAAGTCAATATGCAATATGCATAGATCCTTTGTATGGTTTAATGGTCCTCATTTCTATTTGAGTTTGACAGCAGTAATATCTTGTACTTTTGCTAAGATATTGGCGGGTATGATCAAGTGATGATATGCTTATTTTACATTCATATATAATCTTTTTTTAAGCTTATTTATTTAGATTGTTTTTACATCACTTTCATTTCCAAATATTTTAGAAACTTCCAACATAACACACACACAGTCATCCCTTCTAACAAGGCAGTGTTCTATAACCATAGTTCCCCACCTCTCCAAAAAGAGAGGGAGATGGATTTATTAATTTTTTTTTGAGGCCAGCCTAGGCCATCATAATTACTCAGGATTGTTTTTCAATTTGAAGTGTATGAAGACATCCAAGTGAAAGCATAATCATATGGTTATGCTTTCACTTGGATGTCTTCATATGCTTCTCTGAATTCTGTGTATTCATCATTTCTTTCAGTACAATAATCTTACACTGAATTCATATACTAAGATTTACATTTAACCATTATCTAGTTGACATGCATCTACTTTATTTCCAATACCTCATTACCATAAAACTATTGTTAAGTTTATTTTGAGACATATGTCCAGGTGTTCTAGTAAATGTATAACAATCTTGCTCTGATACATTCATATATTGTGAAGTTTAATCTTCATTATTAACAGTTTCAAAGCCTAGACAGTTAACAAAACAATAAATCTAGCCATTATCTGTAATCATTGCTGATCTCTGAGGTGTAAATGCTCATATTGAAAATGTTAACATAGGTCTCTGTTAAAATAGGAATTAACATGCCTCTGTATATTAGGTTCTTTTCTTTCTGCCTTTGAAATCCTTGGGGTAAATATCTAGCAATGGGATCTCTGGGTCAAAGGATACCTGCAAAATATGTTACTTCTTAAGCATAACTCCAAATTGCTTTTGGTAATGGTTGGGCCAGTGACTCACATCTACACCAGTTGTTTGTTTGTCTTTCTGCTCCTCTATTCAATATTGATTGTTGGCCATCTTTTGTTTTCTTTTTTTAATTTGTTGGGCATAAGAGAAATGCTCAGATTAATTTTGATTTGCATTACCCTAATAATTAGTGATGCTGAACAGTATTTCATATGGTTGTTAGTAGTTCTTCTGAGATATGTTTATTCTTATCTTTTTATCATGACTCAAATGGGGAATGATCCTTGGTCTTCTTGATTTTGCATTACTTCCTTATATGTCTGGAATAGCAGATTGTTATCAGAGTAGCTTGATGTAAAGTTGATGATCATTAATGGCATTTAGTGGCACTAAATATGTAAAATTAATTTAGATCATTTTCATCATTTTGGTATGGACAAACCAAGAATGATGAAAATTTCTAAAATTATTTCTCAATCTTGATTTCTTTAAGGTCTTTTTAAAGTGAATTTATGTTTTGAATAAGTCTTTTGAAATAAATTCCCCGTTTATGCATTTTGAAGGGTTTTTTAAAAATGGGACTTCCATTTCTATTATTTTTTCTTGGGTTTTGTTATTACTACAGAGAAATTCTTTGTTCTTTGTATCTTGCAATTTTAACAAAGCTAGTGTCTCGATTTGTTTCTTTCCAGATCCTCTAAGGTTTTCTTATTAAACCATTACATTGACACTATTTAGAGATAATTTAACCCTCTTTGCCTATATTTTGCTGTTACTTTTTTCTCTTGTTTTATTGCTATTAGTAGCATTTATGAAACTATGTGAAATAAATGTAGAAATAGAGTCTCTTTGCTTTACGCATGTATTTATTGAGAAAACTTCTAGTGTTTCCAAATTGTAAATACTGCTGTTTTAGTTTTACATGTAAACTTTTTATGATATTGAGTGATCTTTTGAAGCAGCTAAGGGACTCAGTTGGAATGAGAGCTAAGCCTAGAGACAGGAGGTCCTGGGTTCAAATCTATCCTCGGAAATTTCCTAATTGTGTGACCCTGAGCAAACTCCCATTATCAAGTCCTTATTGCTCTTCTGGCTTGGAAATGATACTTAGTATTGATTCTAAAACAAAAGGTAAGGGGTTTAGAAAAAAAAAAAGGAATGTTGGAAGCTTTGAATTCAGGTCTATCCCACTACTTTATCCAGTGCATCATGTACCTATATAGTATACATTCTAAGATGGAAGATAATGTGTTTTTTTTTTTTTTTTAAAGACATTTAGCAGGGAAATGGAAGTGTTCCAGCTGTTTAGCTTCCACATCATTTCATTTGCTATCGTGAACTGTTGGTCAGAATTATGTGCTATGCTTCCTATGCAGTAAGAGGGGAATACTTGAAAAAAGGCATTGCATTTTAGGGGAAAGATGTCAAAGACTTCAGAGATCAGTAAGAAGAGAAAGTTTGTTTGCATGTCGTGTTGAAAAGGGGACTCTTAAAGAGTACCTTGGCAGTTAGATGGAACAGCAGATTGAATGCCTGGCCTGCAGTCAGGAGGACTCAGCTTCTTAAGTTTAAATCTGGCCACAGAGATTTAATAGCAGTGTCACTCAGGACACTTAATTTTGTTTGCCTCAGTTTCTTTGTCTGTAGAATGAGCTAGAGAAGAAAATGGCAAACCACTCTAATATCTTTGCCAATACATACCGGTACAAGTTGGACACAACTAAAAAGCAACTCAACAACAACAGAGGAGTATTTAGTTTTTAAAAAATATATAAATTTATTTAAATTTTTTTCATGTTTACATGATTTATTTTCTTTCTTTCCCCTCTTCCCTTTCCCCCCCTCCCCTCCCCAGAACTGACAAGCAATTCCACTGGGTTGTACAAATGTTATCACTTGAAACCTACTTCCATGTTGTTCATTTTTGCTATATAGCAATCTTTTAAAGCCCAAACCCCAAATTGTATGTCCATATATACAAGTGATAAGTAATAAGTCAAATTTTTACTTTTGCATTTCTACTCCCATAGTTCTTTCTCTCAATGTGGATAGCATTCTTTCTCATAAGGCCTCCAGGAATGTCCTGGATTATTGCGCTGCTACTAGTAGTTAAGTCCATTACATTGGACAGTCAAAGGAATACTTAGTAATGGACGCTGGAAAAAGAAATTGAGAAGGCATCTGACCTCAGAACCCCTGGAGGTAGCTTGGTCAAGGATAGAGTTCATGACTCTCACCTGGAAGTTGATCAGAAAGTGAATAATGCTCTTTCAGTGGAATTCAGGGTGAATTAGAATTAGTGACCATGCAATAGGAAAGAGCAAATATAGGACTTTAATAAGACAATGCTCCTTTCCCTCATACTCCAGCTTTTTTGTTAAACTCTTATTTTCTGTCAGAATAGATACTAAGTATTTTTCCAAGGCAGAAAAATGGTAAAGACTAGGATGACAGCAAGAGGCAAATCTCAGGAAAAGAACTTTGAAAGTTGGAAAGTTTAGACCAATATAATCAGTTGTGGCTTGTTGAAGCCTAACCTTTTATTTGCTGTATCATTCACTCGTGATTTCATTCAAGAAATGCCTTCCAATTTACGTGAGAGTAAGTAATTCTTTGTAGTCCCGTGAAGTTGAGAAAGAAATTAAGATCTGAAGATTTGGGGGCAAATGTGAATCAAGAAAATTATTAATTTTTAGGGAATTAAATCATATCCTTAGACTAGACAAGAGCTTAATGAGGCTCTGAAAGGGAAATATCTGATCTTGTTTCAGTGTCCACTGAAGGAAACAATGGGGTAATTATTCAAACTGAAAGCTCAGGGTGTGGAGTGACATCTGGTGGCTTACACAGATATGCACCCTAAATACTTCATTTTCCCTTAGGGCCAAAGTAAAGTTAGAAGTCCTGTGATTAGGACTGAAATCCTTTTTATGAGTAGGTTACCCTCCATGTCTGAAATACTCTACCTTCTTACCTCCATCTCTCAAAATCATTGTTTTCAGGGGCAGCTGGGTAGCTCAGTGGAGTGAGAGGTCCTAGGTTCAAATCTGGCCTCAGATACTTCCCAGCTGTGTGACCCTGGACAAGTCACTTGACCCCCATTGCCCACCCTTACCACTCTTCTGCCTTGGAGCCAATACACAGTATTGACTTGAAGAGGGAAGGTAAGGGTTTAAAAAAAAAATCATTGCTTTCTTTGTTGGCTCAGTCGTCTTCCCACCAAGGCCTTCCGGGATATCTCCAGTCAATGCTTTCTCCTACTTGGGAGAAGGTTGAGGGGAACAACCTTTTTTGAGCCTTACCCACTATATTCCAGACACTGAGCTAAGTGCTTTACAAATATCATATCATTTACCTTATTTATAGATGTGTGCACAAATATATAAACCTAAATCAGTTCCGTATCCCCATTATGATCTCTACTCAATATTCTTTCAATTTACACCTCTTGCCACTTTAAGGTCTAGCTGTCATACATACAAATACACACAAGGTTGAATTTAAGTTCTTTGGAAGTAAGGACTCTTATGCTTTTGTCCTTAGACTTAGCCTAATGTTTGGTCTATAGTAAGAATTTATGAATATGTAAATAAATATATTGAAATAGAGATCATCCCCAGAAGGCTGACCATTAATCAAATAGTCAGGCAGCTTTTATTATGTATTTATTGCATGCCAGGCATTGTGTTAAGCATGGGGATAGAAAGAAAGGCAAAAGATGGTCCTTGCCCCGGGAGCTCATAAACTAATGGAGGAGACCAACAAGCAAATGATATGTGTAAACAAACTATATACAGGATCAGTAGGAAATAGTCAGCAGACAGAAGGCACTCGAATGAAGAGGAGTCAGAAAAAGTTTCCTATAGAAAGATTTTTGACCTTAAGAAACTGTGAAAACTGGGGCAGTTGGGTAGTTCAGTGACTAGAGAGCCAGGTCTAGGAATGAGAAATCCTGCGTTCAAATCTTCCTTAAGACACTTCTTAGCTAGGTGATTCTGGGCAAATCATTAGCCCTTATTGCTTTTCTGCCTTGGAACTGTGTTATTTGGAATTTTGAGGGGTCCCATTGAGAGGTAGTTGGGGCTCATTTGAGTTTTTAAATATTTAGTTATATGACAAACTTCCTGTGGAAGTTTAGGGGGCTTGGAAACTACATTTCCCATGATTCCTCTCACATATGCAGGTAGACAAGAAGTGTTATTATGTAACAGAATAGTATAAGATTCCTGGGGTCATTGGAGGTGGGCTCTTTTGGTACCTGTGCTCTTTGGTACCTGTTTGGTTATGAGGGAGCAAGGTGAGAGAAGGTATGGCGGGCTCTTTGAATTAGATCTTAGCAGGCGTGTGGTCATCTTATATTTAACCAACATGGCCTTAATTAAAAATTAATACTCCTTTTAATATCAGTCTATATTTATTATAATTACAACAGAACTAATACTTACTATTGATTCGAAGCCTAAAGGTAAGGGTTAAAAACAACAACAAAAAAAAAAAAACCCAAAACTATGAAAACTGCTTACTGAAGGGATCAAAATCTACTTGAGTACAACAAACTGATTAGATTATAGATCTTTTGAAATATTTAATTCAACAAATTACTAAGCACCAGGATGCAAAAAGCCAATTCCTAGTCCTCACTGATATAAAAATTGCCTCTGAGGAGTTTTCAGGCCTTCAGAATAGATATAGTATATAGACAGAGGTAAGTATTGTATAAAGTGAAGAATTGGATCACCTATAACTCTTCAGCATATCTAAATCTCTTTGGAATTAACCAAATAAAAAATTCTATCAAACAAGAATAACCACCTTTTAGGAAGAGAGAAAATGAACATTTAGTCAGTCTTTTGGAAGTAGGAATATATATTGGGTATAGGAGTTCAATCGCTCCCCTGGAAAGAGCTAAGAGAGGAAAATTTCCCCAGACTAGAGAAGAGAAGAAATATTCCTACAAGCCTGAGTCCTTAAGTAGAATTACAAGCAGTGTTCTGGGGAGGATTAAAGAGTGATTCAGAAGTAGGTGAACAGAATTCCCTCAAATATTCTATTTACATTTCCTGCCTTTTTTGATGGAGTTATGAATCAGAATTAAATATAATAAGCCACCTACCTATGGGAAAGCCTGCCTTAGGTGTTCATACAAATGAAAGGCAAGAAAAGGTAATCCACATGATAGCCCCCAAAGTAATCCTCAATACAATTCAAGGATCACTTATTAAACATCTAAAATGTGCACAAGTAAATTGAAATTCTGTGAATCAAATATGACTATGAATAATAAGGGGAAAATCCTGCCTATAAAATATGTGTAGCTTTATTATGTATGTTTTCATTCCTCACTTTGGCCCCACATATATGCATGTGCTTTTTTCTTTTAATGGTCAGATGGCATTTTGGGTCTGACAGCTCTAACACTCTAGGGTGAAACACTGGGGGTAAGAAGTGGGTTATGTTCTTTGGAATGTACTAGCTAGCATAGACTCCAAAGTCAGTAAGTACTTGACAGCTTAGAATGGGTCCACATGCTGGTGACTCCAATGCCATGGAATGCCTTTTTCCAAGAAGCAATGAAATGGTTCCTTTTGTGGAAGAAAAACGTGGTAGAAACTAAATTGCCTTAGGAAGGCTTGGAATTTTTTTGGAGGGGTGGGGTGGGTTAGCAATAATAATGATAATAATAACAGCTCACGATAATGTGGGACTTTTATGAATTACTAAGTACTTTATGCTTATAGTTTCAATTTTATTCCTACGAAAATCCAGTGAGGCAAATCATGCAAGTATTATTGTCTTTATTGCAAAGGGAACATGGTTTAGTAGAAAATGCATTGTATTCAGGAGAGATCTGGGTTCAGAGCCTGATTCTTCATCACCTGCTATTGTGTGACCATAGGCAAATCATCTAACTTCCCTGAGTCTTTCTTCCTTCTTTCTTCTGTCTTAGAATTGATATTAAGTACCAGTTTTAAGGCAGAAGAGCAGTAAGGGATAAGCATTTGGGGTTAAGTAACTTGGCCAGGATCATACATCTAGGAAGTGTCAGAGGCCAGATTTTTTTAAAAAATCCTTACCTTCCATCTTAATAATTAATATTGTGTATTGGTTCCAAGGCAGAAAAGTTGTAAGGGTTAGGCAATGTGGGTTAAGTGACTTGCCTAGGGTCACACAGCTAGACAGTATAGAAGGACAGTTTTGAACCCAGAACCTCCAGTTTCTAGGTCTGGCTGTAAATCCACTTAGCCACCTAGCTTCCCCTTGAGCCTTAATTTCTTCATCTTAGAAATGAGAATTATAATATCTAGAATATCTACCCCACAAAGTTGAAGTAAGGATCAAATTAAAGTATGTAAAGCAGTGTTCATAAATACAAGCTATCTTTCCCCCATTTTATAAAGGAGGAAACTGAAACTAAGAGAAATAACTCTCAAATGGTTCCACAACTGGAAAATGATCAAATCCAGACTAGAAGCCAAGTCCTTTGACTTTATTTTAATCCCATTGCTCTAGTACACTGTAGTTGGAACCCTTAGTAAAAATATAAATGCTAATATCACTTTCTCTCCTGTTGTTTTTGTTTTTCAACTCAGATATTTAAAGCATTGAAATAGGACATAAGATATAATATTTTTCCTTTTCAAAAATAATTAACATATATTTTATGTTCCTGTATCATAGTCATTTTTGCATGGACCACATCCCTGCATCAAGTGGATCCTCCCCTGTAACAAAGGAAGACTTAAGCAAAAACATCTGATGTGGCCCATATATATGACAGCACAGGAAAAATTTCCATTCTCATAGACCCCCAAGTCTCTAAGAAAAGAGTTCACATTTCTTTTCTCCAAAACACAGATCTGTCACTGTGATTACACAATATTTGACATCATTTTATTGTTCTTTTAATTTATATCATTATAGTTATTGTGCATATCGTTCTGGTTTTGCTTATTTCATTTTATATCTGTTCATATAGATCTCCCTACATTTCCCTGCATTCTTCTTATTCATTGGTTCTTATGGTAAAAGGAAAACTTTTTACCCATTCTTCAACCTATAAATATCTACTTGGTTTCTAGTTCTTTGCAACAATAACAACAACAAAAAGATCACTGAATATTTTGATGCCTTTGGGGCATTTCTTTATATCTTAGGCCTCCTCAGCATATATGTATAATAATGATTTCTGAATTTAAAAGTGTGACAATTTAGTGATATTTCTTGATTTAATTTAAAATTATTTCCTGGAGTTTAGTGTGTTGATCTTCCTGAAGTCCTCTCAACATTGACTCTTTTTCTTTTTTGTTGTTTGTGTGTAGTTTGCATGTTGTGTGGTAAAATTTCAATTGCTTTTATTTTAATTTATTTTAGTGATTTGGAGTAATCTTTTATATTGTTACTTAAACTTTTTAATTTCTTTTGAGAACTGTTTACTTATATCATTTGAGCATTTACCTATTGGGGAACTGCTCTTGGTTTTGTATAATGATGTTAATTCCCCATATATCTTTGATATCTGATGCTTACAAGATGTATTTTTCCAATTCATAGATATGTTCTTATTCTATCATTACTGAGCTCTTTGAGGAAATTTTTTTATATTCATGTGAGCAAAATTATCTTTCATGATCTTTTCAAATTTTTATTTACAAAAGAATTCTCTACTGACCCACAGTAGAGGAGCCAAACATGGAAGAAGTAAGCTTGAAACAAACTACAGGAATAAAATAAAAATTCTGAAAAATAAAAAGGACAAGAGAGAAGGCCAAGTATGATATCACTTTCCAAGAAGACGAAACAACAAGGAGATTAACAGGCAGGAGGAAAAGGGAACAGCAATTCTAAAAGAAAGTCCACAACACATAGAACAGATATTATTCTTTATTTTATTTCATTTTATTTTTATTGCCATGTAAAACACATTTCCATATTGGTCATCATTGTAAGAGTAAACTCATATATAACCAAAACCATGAACTAAAACCATAAATACATTGAAGCGAAAGATGACCCCAACAGTTCTTTCTCTGGAGGTAGATATAGCATTCCCCATCAAAAATCTTTCAGAATGATCCCAAATCATTGCATTGCTGAAAGGAGTCAAGTTTTCACAGATAATCACCATACAATGTTGTTGTTATGGGGTGCAGTATTCTCCCAGTTCTGCTTTATTTTGCTCTGCCATCAGTTCCTGCAGATCTTTCCAGATTTTTCTGAAATTATCTTGCTTATCATTTCTTATATTGCAACAGTATTCCATCAATAACATGCACCACAATTTGTTCAGCCATTCATCAATTGAAGGACATCCCCTCAATTTATAAATCTTTGCCATTACCAGAGCTGCTAGAAATATTTTTGTACAAGTAGGTCCTTTCCACTCCCCCCTTTTTTTATTATCTCTTTTGGATATAGACCCAGAAGTTGTATTAATGAATCAAAGGATATGAACAGTTTTCGAGCCCTTTGGGCATAGTTCCAAATTGCCCTCCAGGATGGTTGAATCAATTCACCAACTCCACCAACAGTGCATTAATGTCCCAATTTTGCCACATCCCTTACAACATTTACCACTTTTCCTTTATTGCCATATTGGCCAATCTGATAGGTATGAGGTAGTACCTCAGCTTAAACAGGTATTATTCTTAAAGGAAACAAACAAACACAAATAAATAAGAAAGTAATCTGTAGATTTTTCCAAGACACTGGAACATCAAGAAATTGCAAAATGGTTCAAAAGTGGAATGAAACTTCTGAGTGTTTTTAAAAATTTTTATTATCATGTAAAACACTCTTCCATGTTCATTGTTGTAAAAGCACACCTATACAAAACCAAAGCCCCAAAATAAAACAATAGAAAAATAGTATGCTTTGATCGACATCCATATGATTCAATAGTGGAATGAAATTTCCAAAAGAAGATAACATGGTATAAATTCATTAATAAATCAAAGCTCTTGATATAGAACTAAGACAAAAACCAGGATAACATCTTTATTACACATGAAGGAAAGCCTGTCAAAAGAAGTAGAATTTCTGAAAAAAAGAGAAAGAAAATGGATGCTCTGAAACTGAAAAATGAAATAGAAAGAAATTGAAGAGGAGATAATAAACAACAACTCTGTTTCTATGCATTCTATAAATTACCTTGAAGACAGAGTCAACATAGAAAGAGCATAGCTCTGAGAAAATATAATAAATTAAAATAATTATCCATCATAATACATGAAAAAGACAACAAAATACCAATTAATAGGGTTTTCAGATCTTTTGTAGATAAAAATTGAAGTTCCCACATCATTGTAGTTAAATTTGAAAATTCCTGTGCAAAACAATTTACTTTATCAGAAGCTTTAGTAAAGACTTTTGACCATTTTATAAATTCATCTAAAGAACAAAAACAAAAACAAAATAAACACTAAGGATCACTCAACATTTATCCAACGTCTTGTCTGAGAAAAGCTGGAAATGTAATCATTCCAAAAGTAAAATTGAGTCTAATCATAAATGATAACATGGAACTTCAATAAAAGAGATATTTTGGAATCTTTCCAACAAAAGGAACTAGAAATGATTATTTGAGGCATACACCTTTCAAACAAAATAAAACCTTAAACACAAGATAACTGTGTGATTTTATTTATCTGGAAATTCCCTCAAAAATTCAATTTTGAAGCATATATACTTGTCTATTCTGTAGAATTCTCATCCATACTTTCCTAAGAGTTCACCACAAGGAATCCATACAATATAATTCAGATCTTCCTCACTTTCTCCTGACATTGTGAGGACACTAGTGGAGTAACTCTTACTATCTACCTGTCATCCCTTACTCTTGCCTCATGACTAGACTATCTGTTTTTTCCATCATGAGATTCCTTAATGACATCCTTTACTCCTATCTTTCAGAGTTCCTTATTGGTTTTACAATCAGTCTGATCATACCAACCATGCACATTTCCACTGCCCTCTGTATGATACGTGTCTTGAGTTCTTCAAAAGCAATGGTAATCCAGATTTCTATATAACGACACTAGTACAATAGTTATATTGAAAAGATGAACCTTTTGCTGTTGTGGGAAACATGGAGAACAATTTCCCCAAAACATTTTTTTCTTGCAAACCACTGAGACCAAGTATCCTTAATCTCTTCCTTAAAGTAGCTTGACCAAATCCCAGCTCTTTGTAGGCTCTTTAAGGAGAGAATTTATAGCAAATACATGTTTAGTACCCTTTTTCTTGGGCATAAGTTATAACTAATTACTTAAATATGTTTAAATAATCAACTCCATCTTACACTTCCCATCTCAAGCCTTTTGTGGGGGGAAATCAAACCTTTCAGATGTTATATAAATGGCAGATATTATTATTAAATTAAAGTCATCTCAATTTTCATTTCATAATAAATATTTATAATGACTCTTATATTGTCATTCCATCTTTGAGGTGCATGTTGCCATGAATACTCTGAATATGAAACAACTTCATAGTGTATCTAGATGGCTGTAAATAAGGACTGTTTAGGGTAGTCAGGGTCTCAAGAAAAACAGTGGGAAAACCAAAGATATTGAGCTTGGAGAAGAGAAGACTATGTACGTGCTATTTCTCCACATAACCTCTTATGAGGCAAAAGAAGCAGATTTTTTTTGGCTGAGCCCCAAAGCAAAACTAGTAGAACAAAAGGTAGGGTCATGGGAAGAACTAGATACTCTCTAAAGTCCTTCACAACTTTGTCTCCTATGATTCCAGAAAATCAGTTGTGCCCCGCAAAGACTCTCTTGAGAGATAGGAAGTTCCCTATCACTGAAAGTATTCAAATGGAGGTGGGATAGATTACTCCTTATAAGGGAAATTATTGGGATCATGAAACTCATGAGAGATAAAATATTTTTTGGGAGCTGGTTATTTTTTGTCAATCTTCTCCTTGAACGAATTAATGATTGAAGTAATAAAGGGGCGGGGGGGAGCATTTATTAAGCACTTACTATATCCCAGTCACTGAGCTAAATAAATAGCACCAGAGTAGATGACAAAATGACAAGGATGGATGGCTAGATAAATGTGAAGTATGATATGGATTGGAGCAAGCTAGATATGGTGGGCTTTGTGGATTCACTGCTGGATCTGTTCTCACTCTCTCACCAATCAAGATATCTTTGCATGAGGGTGAGAGATCCAAAACATAGCCGATTATCATCCTCAATTATTGGGAACAGTTGTTTTTCTTTTAGGTTTGGTCTGTAGGGTGGTACTCTTCCATTTGGAGAAAGGCAGGACAACAGTCGGACTAATGACAAGATGGTCAGGGTGGATAGTTGGATGGGATTACTATCTGTACAGGAGAAATGCCAAATGAGACCCTGAAGTAAAAAGAGTTGCGTAAAATTTGAAAAGATTTAAGTTTAAGTGCTGAAAAGACTCCTTTCTTTTGCCTCCCAAGTTAGACAATCTTAGAATTCAGACAGACATTCTCTACAGGCAAATTGTGTTCAAGCAAGGACTGTTTGTAATTTTCAATACAACTTTGCCTCTGTTGATCATTAATAGCCGCCATGAGCTTTAGTTAAAGTAAGCATGACAGCAGTAATGAAACTACTAGAGAGCAGAAGGCATTCAACTTTGAGGGAGCATTTACAGAGACAACATCCAGAGCTCCAGGAAGACCACATTATCCTCTGGGACTTAATATGCATATTTAATGGTTTGCAGTATTTCAAAGACCATTGTAGCTCCACTGCCCTGTAAACAGAAGATTCCAAATGCATGCCTGGATAACCCTTCTTGTTTCAGAGTTTCTCAAAATAACAGGGATTGGATACAAAATAACAGAGTGCTTGCTCTGACCCTGGCATTCGATGGCATCCACATCACTGCTTATGATCTGACACAAATATGTTGAGTTTGGCAAGTGTTTTAGACTGCCATTTATGGCCTGCCACAATTCTGTCTGTTCATTTTTCAGTAGTACAAATTGAAAGGTCACAGAATTCAAAATGATACTTTTGCATGGAGGAAAATTCTGTTTTAGGAATAGGTTTTAGTAAGAATAATCAGAATTCCTTATCAGTTAGTAGGAATCAATAAGTAGCCAGTCAATAAAGAGGCAGCATAGAATAGTGGATAAAGCATTGGACTAGGAGTCAGGAAGGCCTGGGTTCAAATTCTGCTACTCAGACTTCCTCACTGTATGTCCACTGGCAAATTATTTAGTCTTAGGAAGCTATCTAACACGATCTACCAGGCTAATGGTGGAAACTGCCCCAGTGGAAGCAATGAATTTAACTAATAGTCAAAGAAGCACAATTTGAGTGAGGCTTTAAAGAGCTCTTAACTGAGTCTCAGGAGACTTAGTTTATCATCCCATTTCTACCATACTGGCCAGAGGTATGATCTATGATATAAGTTACTGCACTTCTCTGTATCTTAATTATCCCCTCTATGAAACAAAGGAGCTTGAAATTTTCTTGAGAATAATTTCTAGCTCTAGCCTTCAATTATTCTATGATTTCTAAAGAGGGATTGGATTGTAAATCTACATAGTCATCCTGGAAAGCATTTTGGAAATATGTGTCCAAGATTACTAAACATTTTTTCGTAGTTATTAATGTCACCACTAGATTCCAAAGATATTAAAGGAAAAGGACTCAGAAGTGTAATATTTGTTGTGGTTCTTTTTGTAGTTTCAAAGAACAGGAGCTTAAGTGGATACACAAGAGCTTATGAGAGAATAATTATACAGATTATAATAAGCAAATGTAATGAGGTACTATTTTACCATAACTAATTATGAAAGGGACAATTTTAGAGAAACTTGAGAGGACTTGTATGAACTGATGCAGAGTGAAGTGAGCAGAACAAGGAGGATTAAAAAACCAAAAATACTGTAAAAACAATTTCAAAAGTCTTAAGAACTCTGATTAATGTAATAGCCAACCATAAATTCTTAGGAATAGTGATGAAATTTGCTACTCACTTTCTGATAAGTGATGAATTCAGAGTATAGAATGAGACATTTTTTGAATGTAATAACTTGATTATGTATATTTGTTATATGGCTGGTATTACTTTTTCTTTTCTTTACTTTGTTTTCATTGGTGTGAGAGAGAATGAAAAATTTTTTAATTAAAAAATAATTTTAAAAAGAAGTCTGGGAAAGGTCAAATAAAGGACTCTTAGCACATAAGAAAATGTTCTAAATTTCTATTAATTAGAGAAATGCAAATCAAAACAACTCTGAGGTACCACTTTACACGTAGCAGATTGGCTAAAATGATAGCAGGGGAGAGTAATGAATGTTGGAGGGAATGTGGCAAAATTGGGACATTAATGCATTGCTGGTGGAGTTGTGAACTTATCCAACCATTCTGGATGGCAATTTGGAACTATGCCCAAAGAGTGATAAAAGACCGCCTGCTCTTCGATCCAGCCATAGCATTGCTGGGGTTGTACCCCAAAGAGATCATAGGGAAAAAGTCATGTACAAAAATATTTATAGGCTCGCTCTTTGTGGTGGCAAAAAATTGGAAAACAAGGGAATGCCCTTCAATTGGGGAATGCCTGAACAAATTGTGGCATATGCTGGTGATGGAATACTATTGTACTCAAAGGAATAATAAACTGGAGCAATTCCATGTGAACTGGAATGACCTCCAGGAATTGATGCAGAGTGAAAGGAGCAGAGCCAGAAGAACATTGTAAACAGAGACTGATACACTGTGGTAAAATTGAATGTAATGGACTTCTGTACTGGCAGCAATGCAATGACCCAGGACAATTCTTAGGGATTTATGGAAAGGAATGCTACCCACATTCAGAGGAAGAACTGCAGGAGTGGAAACACAGAAGTAAAACAACCGCTTGAATGCATGGGTTGATGTGGACATGGTTGGGGATGTAGATACTAAATGACCACACCAATGCAACTATCAATAATATGTAAATAAGTCTTGACTGATTACACATGTTAAAAGCAGTGGAAATGCGCATTGGATATGGGGGTGGGTTAAAGGGGGAGTAAAGGGGAAAGTAAAAACAGGAATCATGTAACCATGGAAAATTTTTTCTAAAAAAATAAAATATTTAAATCTAAAAAAAAAGGACTCTTCCTCTTTGTTCTTAGTTCTTATGCCTAATGTCTTATGAAATACCATCTTGCCTTAGTTCTCAAGTCTTGCCATTCTTCTTTCTTTCTTTTACCTGAATTTCAGTTAGGAAGACATTTTTATTCTTACACTTATGTCTTAAATAAGGGATTATCATGAAGAGAGCTTTTGTGCTTTCAGATAAGTAGATAACTTGGTTACTGTGGGAAGCTGGGATATTCTTTGTGTTTATGTCATATAGATTCTTTAGGATCTTGGATCAGCTGATAGGAAATGTGAACTAACCTATAAAATGAATTCTGTTTACATTGTTCAAAGCACCAAGCCTTAAGTTATTTTTAATAGTTTTGTAGCCCAGAATGACTTCTCATAGCAGGTATTCAATGACTCGAATACATAGAATTTTAAAGCCCATTTTCTTAGAAAAGTAATGTTAAATAATGAAGGTAAGTGATCTGTTGTGTGAATTTTCATAAACACCAATGTGAGTATTAAAAGGCATAAAAATACTAAAACACTAATCTACATCTAAAAGCTATCCCACTGAGTATAGTTTTATTTGACTAAATACAAAGAAGAGTATCCCCTTTAAAAAATTTTTGAGAACTCTTTTGTTTCCTTTTCTCTTAAAAAACAAAACAATAAACCAGCCTTTTTAAAACTAAGTTGGAGCTGATGTCCCGAACACAATTTGTACACAAAATGAGTGGCACGATTACCTCAATTATGTTTGACATGTATACCATATTCTGAAGGTATAAAAATAAAATCTCTCTCTTTGGACTACTTATAAATAAGCTTAAAAAACAAACTATATAATTGCTGTTGAATGTTTGGCAAGCATCCATATTCTGAAAAAATAACAACAAAAATCCTCCCTTTAATTTTTCCCTGGTGCCCACATCAACAAATTATGCCCATAGTTTGCAAAAATATTCTTGTTTTTAGCCTTTGGATTTCTAATCTTCCATGTATAGTCTCTAGATTTTTCCTTAACTATCTGATGTTCCAAATAGAAATATCAGTGATGATGCTCTGGGATATTAATGAGATGTTTTATTCTAATAAAGCCAATATTTCATTATTTAGAGTATCCTAACAGTGAAGATATTGTTGGAAAGAAAAGTTAGTTTGTCCCTGTAAACATGAGGGATTATATAAATGTGAGCTATTGTTATGATCATAGTTTAATCCTTCACACATTTTTCAAAGATATATGGATATTTATTCATTCTCTGATCTTGCTTGCTTACTTCAACCTGCCTTTTCTCTGTCAGGTCTAGATTTCCAAAGGTGACCTAGGTTCCTAGAGGTTACACTCAAATTATTTCAGGATCTTAGGGGTAACCCTACTTATGAGAATACACTTCTCTACTCACCACTGTAGTGCTAGAGCTTCCATGAATGTGCTTCCATTTATACAAATCATCAATTCATAATAATACCACTTTTAGATCTTAAATATAATTATTTACTTAGCAATAGTTGAAAGAAAAAAATCACATCAGAGATATGTATATATCACAACAAATAAAACATAATAAATATATTCTAATCCTAAACAAAAAACTAAGGGCATGCTATCTCACCAATATCTTTTGGGAAGAATGGGTGGCCACTAATGGGAACCTGACAGTGAAACACGCAAGGCAGGAACATTGTTAGAGTAATTCTCAACTCTGGACTATAAGCTTTGATGCTATTGGTCCACTCAGGAATATTTGTACCACGCAGCACTGCTTCTCTGTTAACTGTTCATCTGCTGGTCTTTGTCATTCTCCAGTAGGGCAAATATTCTTCTATTGAACCAATGAATAATTTGTAAATTCTTTCAACTTAAAGTCACACTTTAAAGGATTTGGGGAAAGTATTACAGTATTAAATTGCCTAGTAAGTTCACTTTTAAGAAAATTGTAAAATACCTTGGCTTTCTCTGGATGATATGGAGCAGCATAACATATTCTTTCACCAGGATGCTATGTTGTCCAGTCAGATTGTAGCAAACCCACCGTATAGCAGAACAACTCAGATTGACTTTCTGAGCAAGAAAAACAAACCTAGGGGAGGGAGAGATGGGAAAGAAAGGGAAGAGGTAGTTATTAAGTAGCACAGTGTGCAGGTATTCTACTAAATGCTTTACAGATATTAGCTCATTTGATTCTCACAACCAAGGCAGGTGCTATACAATTTTAAATTATTATTATTATTATTATTATCATCATCATCATCATTTTGGAGTTGAG
Source organism: Gracilinanus agilis (assembly GCF_016433145.1). Taxonomy (NCBI): domain Eukaryota; kingdom Metazoa; phylum Chordata; class Mammalia; order Didelphimorphia; family Didelphidae; genus Gracilinanus; species Gracilinanus agilis. Next base: position 196,248,278 of record NC_058131.1, on the reverse strand, counting down.
GAAACTGAGGCAAACAGATTAAGTTATTTGTTCAGACTCTGAGGCCAGATTTTAATTCAAGTCTTCTAGGCTCCAAGACCAGTGTTGTATCCATTTCACCGCTCCACTACCTAGTGAACTCACCATCTAATTGTATCTTAGAATTTCTGCCCATGTACACATAAAGTAGCCACAGACACTGCATTTCTCTTTTTGCTTTTCCCTTTCAAGGTGAGGTGGGATGGAATGCAGAGGGAGCAAAGAGCAAAACCTTTCAAAAAGACTTCACCCCTTTTAAGCCCTACCCATCACTAAAGTTTTACAGCTATAACTGAAGCCATTTCCTAAAGACCTTAAATCTTTATTCAGCCAAACAGGAATTAGTAGCTAAAATCTTCTTGTCATATGACTGTCCTTCTGCTGGCTTATTCTATCATATGATAAAGTTTCTTTTTTACTTCCTGTTAAACTTTCCTTCTCTTTCAGGTTTTTCAATCTTTTTACAAACACATACTTCCATTGGCTTAAATTAGAAACTCCTGATTTTCACCTTTTACTTATGCAGTGATAACTCACTAAATTTCATTTATGAAATTAGTAATTCTTATTTGTCTCCAAACAGGATTTTTTTTCATTTTTAAAAATAAGTCTAAATCAGTTACAAGCAAGTAAAAGACATTAATGTCCTACCGCTCCAATTATTAATCAGTTCACAAAATAATCTTCTAGTACATATTATGTCTTTGGAACTGTTACTTTATAATCACATTACTGTTTGAACTAAAGGAATTTTCTGCCACTTTGAAACATTGAACTACTCACAAAGAAATATGGTTTTAATTGTATATTAAGTCACAGAATTGTATAAAGTCATGAGGTGACTTTAGTCTTTATTGCTATGATGTTTGTCTTCTGTCCCAAACTACTCAAATCCTATCTGAAATTTTTATTTCTACACAATTTAGCAAATTTCATTAAACCAAATTTAACTAATTCTTTTAGGAATCAAAATGTTTATCTATGAAAGAAGTAGCATACTAATCCCTTAACTTTTTATCTCATTTTCCATATACAAACATGCTTTTTCTTTCTTAATCATTTTTAAAAACCATTCTGTCTTGTCCTGGAAATGTTCTCAACATTTTCAATATTCCACATCAGTGACCTCAACCTGGAATATCCTTTTCTAATACCCTCCCCCAAGCTGGCTTTTCTTCCCCTTCTGCTCATTTTCCTACCTTCCGGATTATAAAAACATGCCCCTCCTTTTTGTTTCCACTATTAGAATATAAGCTCCTTGAGGCTAGGAATATCATTTTTGTTTGCTTTTGTATACCTAGCACTTAATATAATGCCTCAACATAGTAAACACTTAATAAATAATTGCTTCCATTCTTCCATTTTTACTTCCTTCCTTCCATCTTATACTAAATTACTTGCTGAAAAGGGTCATACATTAATTTTTTGTTACAGTAAAATCATAAATTTAGAGTTAAAGTTAGAAGGGAACGTATAGTCTATCTACTTCAATGCCTTTAATTTTACAGATGGGGACACTAGAGAGATTAAGAAAGTTGCTCATTGTCACACAGCAAGTGCCGATATGAGACTTGAACCCAAGACTTACTCATTTGAAGTCCAGTAATCTATCTACATTTGTTACTTAATGGAATCTAGTCTTTACCTTCATACAGAAGGAGGACTCAGCCAATAAAGATGCAGTTGAAACATCAAATAACTTTCCAGCTAGTCCTAGCATTTTTGGAGACTATCCAAGTACTATTTCTGCTCATGCCATATATCCAGAAACTGAAGCATTTGTCTTGTTTGATTTTTCTTCATTTGGGTACAACATAAATATAATGGCCTATTCTTAGTTATAAAAAAATTAATGGCAGAAAGTATGGAATGAGGGGCATGCGGCTTAACAACTGTTCATATAAAAAGGATCTGAGGATTTTGGTGGATGAAAATCTCAGTACTAGTCAACAATTTAGCAAAGCCTCCAGAAAATCTAAAATAACATTTCTTTGCATCAATAGTGTCCAGAACAAGGAAGGTGAGAAATCTGGCTATATCCTCCCTTAGTCAGATCTGCCACACTTCAGTAACTTTTAAGCTCCCATTTCTACACTCTTAGGAAGGTCATCAACTAAGAAGTGTGACTTCTGAGAAGACTGAATAGCCCAAATAGAGTACTGAAGTTCATCTTGTTTAAAGGTAAATGATAACAATCAAAGATATTTGGCAAAGAGAAAAGAAGACTTGGAGGGGATAGAGTAGATCTGACAAAGTTTTAGTATGAAAGATTATATTTTTCTGCTTTGTCCCAGAATTCAGAACCTAGGAGCAAAAAGCAGATGTAACAGGCAGTCAAATTTAGGTTTGGTGTAAGGAAAAATGTCTAAAGAATTGGTGCTCTTCAAAGTACAGAATGTCTCAGATGTTTCTTAAAACTGCACTGAAGGAGGCAGCTGAGTGCCTTAGTGGATTGAGAGCCAGGCCTAGAGATGGGAGGTCCTAGGTTCAAATCTGACCTCAGACACTTCCTAGCTGTGTGACCCTGGGCAATTCATTTAGCCCCCATTGCCTAGCCCTTACCAGTCTTCTCCAAGATGGAAGGTAAGGATTTAAAAAAAAAGTTTTTTTAAAAAACTGCACTGAAACCTGGAAAGACTTATATGGAATGATGCAAAGTGAAGAGAGCAGAACTAGAGCAACATTGTACACAGTAACAGCAAAAAAGTACAATGGTCAACTACAAATGACAATTACCAATAGCAATATAAGGATCTAAGAAAACTCCAAAGGACTCATGATGAAAAAGGCTATCCACTGCCACAGAAGGAACTAACAGAGTCCAAATGAAAATTGAAGCATACAGTTTCACTTTTTTTCCTCCTAGAATTTTTCTCTAGTGTAAATGATATGTATCTTCTTTCATAAGATGATGAACATGGAAATAGTAATTGTAGGATAACACAGGTACAACCTATATTATGTTACCTGCCTTCTAGGGGATGGTGGAAGGAGGAAAGGAGAGAGAAAACATAGATCACAAAATGCAGAAAATGATTATTTAAAATTGTATTGACATGTTATCTTAAAAAATAAAAATAGAAAAAACCACACTGAGACTTTGGAGATACCCCTTAAGTGGATGGTGGATAACCCCTTATAAGATCAATGTTATAGAATGCATATTATCAGATATGGGTTGGATTAGATAGCTTCTGGGAGGTTTTTTTTTTTCCTTCTTTAACTCTAAGGCTTTGTGAAAATTAGCCTTTACTCTGTGGAGAAAATCATCATTGTGTGACTGAATTCAACCATTTATTTGAAATAAACATAGATTGAGAGATTTTTTTTAAAGTCAAATAATGAGGGTGATAATGATGACTTTTCTATATAAAGGAAGGTTTCTCCAACAACTGCTTCCTATTGTTCAATTATTTAACATGCACATTTTCCCTAAATTATTTCTGTTTCATTTTCACAGAGGTTTCTATACTAGAAATATAATACAGGAATAGAGGGTAGCGTTAATTTGAAAATGGTAAATTATTTGGCAACATTTTGTTTAAGAACATCTTCTTTTATGCTACTATATAATTATGTTTGTATTGCTATGAAGATTTTTGTTTCCTAAGTATTTCTATTTTCATGTACTTATAACTATTGAATCAAATTTTGTAGGGGTTATTTGGATTTATTCTATACCTAAATAGCTTTAAATAATCAAATTTTAGAGTTAGAAAGGACCTATGAGGTCATCAAGGTGTTCATTTGATGTAAGGAGATACCGAGGTTCAGGAGAGGGGAATGTCTTTCCCTAAGTCCAACACAACTATCAAATAGCAGAGGGAAAATTCAACCCCCTGATGTCTGATTCCAAACTCAGTGCTCTTTCTACTCTATCAAATGATACAATATTTGAAAGACACTTAGCACAATCTGTGGCATGTTCAATATGTTTATTTCTCCAAACCTTGCTAATGCACTTTTGACTAATTTCTTATTCTTTTAAAGAGTCATTAACATTTAATAGCTCAAAACTGGGGATCCTGAAAAATAGGTTCTACTACATGCTCTATCCAGAACAAGCTCCTTGGGTCTCATTTTCATTATCTTTAAATTAAGAGCCCTGAACTAAGAAGAGTTTGAGGACCCCTACTAACTGATGGTTCTAAAAGAACCAGGAAAACATTTCTTACTCTCACTCAGATTTTTATGTTTAGTTAAAGTCTATCTTCTTTTTTACTTGCTTTTTGCTCTTTTCTTTCTCCCTGAGATCCATGTCTCATGGAAAATTATATAATATAGATAATAAACTTTAAATTTATGCCAGAAAACAAATTTATTTACTTGTTGAAAAATAAACTTGAGGCTAATTCCTTAAAAATTCTTTAAAATTAAACATGTAAGTGGGATTTTGAAATATTTCTTTAGCAAATATCATTGAACTTCACCTTTAAAATAAAAATCATCCCTTTGAACAGAACTTCTTCTTAAAGAACCCCATAATGAAGGTAGTAGAGTTCAAGTAAAATTGTTTTTACTATGCTTCTGCTTCCAATAGACTGGAGCTTTGAAAAAATTCCAATAAAAGTTGTTTGTCCATGTTGGCCTATTTAGAAGCAGACTAAATACGAGAGTGACTTCAGAAAGCACTTAATTAATTCAGCAAATAGCTATTAAGCACTTCCTATATTAAGGTGTTGGGACTATAAACATGAAAATGTGAGAAGCAGGTCCTATCCTTAAGGAAATTGTAGTCTATTTTAAGGTTCAGTAAATACGAGGAAATAAAAACAAGATAAAAGTCAAAGTACGCCAGCTGTGTGACCCTGGGCAAGTCACTTGACCCCCATTGCCCACCCTTACCAATCTTCCACCTATGAGACAATACACCGAAGTACAAGGGTTAAAAAAAAAAGTCAAAGTACAAACAAGAATGGGATCAACAAAGAGGCTGACATTATCAATATTCCATAACCTTTTCTTGAGTCATTTTTCAATCATACCTAACTCTTGGTGACCCATTTAGGATTCTCTAAGCAAAGATACTGGGTTTGCCATTCCTTCTCCAGATCATTTTACAAATGAGGAAACAGAGGCAAATAGGGTTATTTATCTTGTCCAGGGTAGCACATTTAATCTGAGGCCATATTTGAACTCATCAATCTAAGTCTTCCTGACTCTTAAGTCTGTGATTCCATCCACTGCACCACCTCATTGCTTTGTTTCTATACTACTGATCTCTTAATCAGCAATTCATATGTATCCTCGAATCTTTGTTTATTTAATCAACATTTGCTAAGCTTTTGCTAAGTTGTGGGGACACAAAGTAGGTATAGACTGCCATCTGTGGCTATCTATTGCCTCTATAAAATTCAAATTCTCAGTTTGACATTTAAATGCTTTAAGAATCTGTCTCTAGCCTTCCCTTCCAAACTTATTTTATATGATATTTTCCTTCTACTCTTGTTTTTGCTGTTGCTCATTTGTTTTAGCCATGCCCATCTCTAACATTGCCCTATTTGGCATACTGGAATACTTTGCCATTTCCTTTTCCAACTCATTTTACACATAAGGAAACAGAGGCAAAGAGGACTAAATTATTTGCCCAAGTTCACATAGCTAGTGAGTATATGAATCTAGATTTGAACTCAGGAATATGAGTCTTTCTGACTTCAGGCTGAGCATGCTATTCACTGCAACATTTAGTTGCCTTTCATCCACCCTTCTTTCCAGTCAAATTTGCCTTAACAAAAATTGCTTTATGCCTGAAAAGGATGCTTATTACTTCTCTGCCAAATACTTAGCTTCTTTCAGGGCTCAATTCAGATGATACTTCCTATTTTCCTGTCTACCATAGTTATTTGTTCTCTTTTCCTCCTCAAAACATCTTGCTGTTTAACCTAGGAAGACTTGTATGAACTGATGCAGAGTGAACAGAATTATACAACAAAAATATTATAAAGGTAAATAACTTTGTAAGACTTAGGAACTCTTCAATATAATGACCAGTTACAAATCCAAAGGACTTATAATGAAACATGAGGAAATTTTTCATGCTGAGTTCCCAATACTGATGAAATCATAGGTCTAGAACAGTGATGGCAAGCCTATGGAATGCATGCCAAAAAGGGCATGCAGTGGGGGCAGCTGGGTAGCTCAGTGGATTGAGAGTCAGGCCTAGAGATAGGAGGTCCTAGGTTCAAATCTGGCCTCAGATACTTCCCAGCTGTGTGACCCTGGGCAAGTCACTTGACCCCCATTGCCCACCCTTACCACTCTTCTACCTATGAGCCAAAACACAGAAGTTAAGGGTTAAAAAAAGGGCATGCAGACCCTTCTCTATGGGCACACCTGCAGTTGCCTGCCAGAGTTCCTTACTAGACAGTTACAGGGACTCATGACAAAGCTGTTCCCCTGAGTTCTGAACCTTTCTTCATGCGCCTGAGTACATTCCTCACTTCACCTGCCCCTCTGCCCAGCAGCCCAATGGGAGTGCTTCCTCCCTCCCCAGTCTGGGATAAGGGATGGCATGGGGCAAGGTTGGGGGGGGGTTCAGAGTAAGGCACTCTCTCTCTCTGGGGAGGTCGGGCATGGCACTTAGTCTAAGGGGTGAGGTGGAGTCAGGGTCCAGCATTCCATCTTTAAAAGGTTCTTCATCAGTGGTCTAGAACAATAAGAAAAGTGCAACAACACACATTAGTAGGCTGTAAAAGTGCCAAATGAAATATAATTTTACAATGCATTGAAAATTTCCTGGAATTTCATGCAACAGTTAACAGTGAGTCTGTATTTCTTTAATAACCAGGATTTCTAGCAATGAATGACTCACCAATGAGAACCTCATCCAGCCTAACTCTAGGTATTTGAGAGCTTGGACCAGAAAGGTTTATTTTTCCTATATCTGACAAAATAGCCTTGATCATGGGACTGTAGGAATGCAACGCCCAAAAAAAGGAGTGTTTCCAAGTGCTTTGTTTATAGAATACTAACTTCTCCAAAGACATTACATTCTAAATAAAAGTTTCATAGGCAATTGTCACAAAGACCTTGATTTAGAGAAAAATAACTGCGACTGCTTCATTACATATTGAAAACCTGACAAGTGAGGCTTATAGTTAACTTAAAAAAAAAACCCCTTATTAAGGACTTTTAGTATAGTAGGTGGACATTGAAAAGAAGTTATACAGATTTTAAAAAGCTCTATAAAGTCTTATCAGGTCTTCCCTTCCTCTTTACTCTCTCTCCTAATAAAAAGGTCTGCCATACAGATGTTACACTAAAGCTTTTAGGAGACTTTTACATTGTATTAGGAAATATGATCTTCTCTATAATCATCTCATTGTTCTACTTGCATGACAGAACATGAAGACATTCATGGTCCAAATGAACTTTCAAAATACTTTTAATGCTTACTATCCTTGTTGCATTTGGCAGGTAGGTAAAACATGAGATTAATACACCGAGATTATCATGCTATAAATGATTATCACTAGCTTCCAAAAGACTGCACATTTTTAGCACATTGAATTAAGGATTGTTCCATCTTTTGGAAACTTTCACTTGAACACTGTCCAAGAATTTATGGAAAATAAATATAGAGTAAAGAGTTGGAGGAGACTTTAGAGATGTATTCTTATCCCATCATTGGATAGAAAGGGAAACTGAAGCCTAGAGAGAGGAAGTGGCTTGCCCAAGGACATATAATAATAGAAGAGCTGGTATCTGAACTCGGGTCTTTTGATTATAGAGAAAGCCAAGTTAAATCAGGTAGCTGGTCTATTTCAAGAGGCCACTATATAATTATGATTTGCACCAAGTCATACAATTCAGGGAAGGAACGTAGAATGGAATCTCTAACACTTCTAATACTTTGTGCTCTAAAGCATAAAACACACACACACAATGTGTTTGAAATTACTCACATGAATATAGAATCATAAAGAGGAATGAGTGAGTGAGGCTTGAACTCAGGTCATTGACCCCTGTAAAATGTAGAGGGCACTGACATCCTTTTCAGTCCATTGGTGAGTTGGATCATGCTCTTAGTATGCCCAGCCCTGCTTGCTCCACCCAAACAAATTCATACAACTAATAAACATTCATTAAGTGCCTGCTACATACTAGGCACTGTCCTAAGGGTTGGGAATGCAATTAAAGGCAGTTTCTACCCTCAAAGAGCTTATAATCTAAAAGGGGAGATAATTTACAGACACAAAAGGCCAAAAAAAGTGGGTGGGGAGCTGGAGGAGACCAGAGGTTACCTGGCATGGTGCAACTTGTTCTGTGGAATGGAAACCAGGTGGGACAGGAAATGCAAAGTGGAATAAACTGAGAAGTCAATTTCTTTGCTCTCTAAAGGAATGCACTGGAAGGAGTTTGATGCTTTCCTACCCTCCTGTCAGAGGGGGAGAGGAGGCTGAAGGAGGTGATGACAATTTAGGATTTGAGTTGGCAGCATAGTGGTGAGTTTAGAAGGGATATTGTTCCTGACTGGGGTAGCTTCCTGCTTTACTGGCTTTGCATCAGTGTCCTAGGATATTTACCTCTCTTTGATACTCTACATTTTAATTAAGAAATCCCCCTCTTTTTTTGACATATCCTGAAATACTTTTGATAGTAATTGCACAGGATGTAAAGATTCTTAGTTATGACTCTGAGCTACACCTGGCCTTCTATTATTGCAGGGTGGGGAAGCATGGAGTAGTCTAAGTAGCTAGATGCTCCCTAGTTTCAAACCTGGAATATTATTTAAAACATTTTTATTGTTTTGATTTTTTTCATTTTTCATACATTTTAGAATATTTCATTTGAAGTCTAAAAAGATTTAATTAAGTTAGTAGGGAATGAGAAATTTGAGGAATTTGGGTAAACATTTCAAATAATATATAGCAAAACTATAAATATTTCACTGGTAGAATGTTATATATCAGCTCATTAAAAATAAGAAAAATATAAAACCCCTTCAGTTTAGAGAATCTGAATTAACCAGAACAGGTCTTCATGGAGTGTTTTTTTTTTTAATTTTAAATTTTTTTTTATTGTCAGGAAGTGATAACATTAGCTGAATCAGCTGAGGTGAACTTAATACTTAGATCTTGGCAGGGCTCGGACTCACCCATACGCAAAGAGAGCAGCCTGCTGCTTCTGTGACAACCATTTATCTTCGGAATGTGGGAAGGCGCTTTTTATTCATGATGTTACAAGAGAATCAATTTGTCATTTGCAAAGTAGAGGCCACAGCAGTTTGAATAAGGAGGTCCAAAGGGGAGGAAAATGGGAATTTTGTGTAAACATCCCTGGGGTTGAGTAAACAGGGGTGAAGATGTTTTATGTCCTAAAGAGACTAGAAGAGAACTTAAGTCTTTGATGTTTTCTGAAGAAAAAAAGCTCAAGCCAGTTGGTGCTGCCAGTCTGAAGCCTGAACTCTTGTCTTATTAAGCAGAACCATGACTCAAAGGTATTTTCAAGGTCTTAATATATTTAAATATCAGATGCATATTTATAAATAGCCAGGGCCAAGAGGCACCCAAATTTAACTCCAGAAACTTTGCCTGCCTTGCCCATTATGTGCACTCATATACTTTTATCTTGCCTGATCTTTCATTTATTAGGAGATTCTTTCTAAAGAAGAAAAGAAAGATTATCTTTGCAATGATCACGGAAACTCTCTGTTAGATTATTTGAGAAGGTTGGTTGACTTGGCATTCACAAGGCCAGATTTGTAGCTCAGAAGAGCTTTAGTCCTGTCTTAAGAATATGGTGCCAGGCGGAAGCAGCAATAATTTATCTGTTGGCAAGTCCTCTATCAATTAAGGTAACTGGTTTGCCCTCTTGCCAATTGGCTTATGATTTGAGTTTGCTCTTTCATTTGTGGGCAGCACTTCTATGAGTAATAACTTTCCCCAACTTTATTTTTCAGGGTGTGGGAGCCTTTTGTTTCTGCCTTCCAGTCAGAGTTTTTGATCACATCACATCTGGAATACTTCAAGTTTAGTGGTCTTGGAACTGGTGCCTCTGGAGGGTCAGTCCGAGACTCTGCTGTCAACATAGTGTTCTCTCATTACTTTGGTCTGTTGACATGTGTTCTTATATTTAAAGGTCCTTATTGCTGTCACCTTTTTCTTCCCTCCGTATACAGTATACTAAATAGAAGCTTCTTGTGAATGTAAATTGTTTTATTCTTTGTATTTCTATCCCCACTGCCTAGTATGGTACCTATCCTTAGTAAATAATGCTTGTTGATTGATTGATCCCATAATTGCCTTTATTTTTAATGAAAAGCTAAAAGAAACAAGAAGACACAAAAGAATTCAGTGAAGGACAACTATGTGGCTCAGTGGATAGAGAACCAGGCCTGGAGATGGGACCACACCAATATTACAATAATATGTAAATAATATGTAAATAAGTCCAGATTGATCACACCTGTAAAAACCAGTGGAAATGCACGTTGGATTTGAGGGGGTTAAGGGGAGGTGAAGGGGAAAGTTAAAACAAGAATCATGGAACCATGGAAAATTTTTCTAAAAAAATAAAATATTAAAAAAAATAAAATAAAATGATAGGGGAGCAGGCAGCTGGGTAGCTCAGTGGATTGAGAGCCAGGCCTAGAGACAGGAGGTCCTAGGTTCAACTCTGGCCTCAGACACTTTCCCAGCTGTATGACCCTGGGCAAGTCATTTAACCCCCATTGCCTAGCCCTTACCACTCTTCTGCCTTTGTCTCTAAGAAGGAAGGTAAGGGCTAAAAATAAACAAAGAAACAAATAAATAAATAAATAAAATGATAGGGGACTTCCAGTTAAAATAGTGACATGAAAGATATTTATTTATTTTTAAAGAATTTTATTTAACTGATTAATTTAGAAAATTTTTCCATGGTTACAAGATTCATGTTCTTTCTCTCTCCTCCTCACACTCCCCTTCCATAGTAGCCAATGCGTAATTCCACTGGGTTTTACATGTGTCATTGATAAAGACCTATTTCTATATTATTGATATTTGCACTAGGATGATCGTTTAAAGTCTACATTCTCAATCATATCCCCATCAACCCATGTGATCAAGTAGTTGTTTGACATGAAAGATTTTTAAAGGATTCAAGCTCTTCCAAAAATACTCCAACAAAGATCCAAAAAAGTTTTGAGATTGAATAATAATCAGGAAATTCAAAGAGAAATACCAGTAATCTTCATTCAGTCTGGGATTGCCCTGCCCTCTCTTTACCCCAAAATATCCAAGAGCCTTCTAGCCATAAGAGAAGGAATTAATTGAAAGTTTAGATAAATAGATTAGAAACCTATGAACAAAGTCAGGTCTTATGACTATATTCAGTGATCTTTCTACTGCATTCTACTGGTCTCTACCATGATCTGCAAATGTCTCTACAAATATACTTAAAAATGGTAATGCAAAAGGGATATATTTTTAATTTATTTACCTTTCTTATTTTAATAATGCAGTATTACCAACATTTTAAAGAATACTGTAAATTATGTCTTCTAGCGTCTATGATTTTACATGAAAGACATGTAAAGCAACAAGCAGATATCCATTACATTTTCTACCCCTTCTTTTAAATGACTATATTTTACAAAATGCAATAAAGATTACTCTAATAAGGAAGTCTGCATTAATATATAAATTAAAGACCTCTACCAGAACTTTTATCTAGTCTGATGATAAAAATCCGTAGACATGGAATCATTACAGCCCTTTAAAAATTTATTCAATTTTGAGTACTTCATGATAGAATTTCCTCCATTTTTCAGAACTAAGTTGTATTCTTTTGAATTTCTTTTTTTTCCTTAAATCACTGCATACTACTCCACTTCTTGCACACTCCCTTTCAGTAGAAGCGGCTTGTGGACTGTTCTGATATTCAGCATTCAATCTCTTGGCAGGCCTTTGTCTATACTCCCCTCTATGCTTGTAAGGTACTTTCGCCTTCTTATCCCTAACTCTTAGCCTCCCAAGCTTCTTTCTAGGCATAACTTAGGTGCCACCTCCACAAGTAGTCATTTCCTGGTCTCCTTCACTTCATTCTCTCAGTTGTGAGTGTTCTCGCTCCTTCTTAAAATGACTTCATATTAATTTGCAAGGCATCATATTTGCTTTTCTGTGGACAGGCTGGATTCCCCAAGTAGAATGTAAGGGACAATCAATTTCATTTTTTATCTTTATGTCTCTAATATCTACCCAGTATCTTTCACATAGTACGTGTTTCATGCATATTTATTGATTTGAATTGAACTTCCTTTACAGTGCACTAGCTATATCTTGCTATTACATTTAATGCTACTTCAGTGGAAAGTACCCTTTTTTTTCCATAAGGAGACTTCATTTTTAATGTAAACTCTACCATTAACTAAATGTGTCATTGTAGCTCAGCCACTTAACTTTTCTGAAATTTATTTCCTTCATCTATAAATGATGCCAAGAATCATACAGATCTTACATGATTATCAGGTGATGTGAAATGGAATAAATATTGTGAGGGGGTAAAAACTTTATCAACTTTAATTTGCTATAGAAAAATGATAAATTATTATTCTTTTCATTTGCTTAAATCTGTTCCCCACTTCCACTCCCTCCATAGCTCTGGAAAACCTAGCTTTTGGCATATTTTTGATGTGAAGGGAAGTATCTTTGGTTTCTTCCTAGTTAATTTTCTTCTCCTCTCTCCAGTCTTTTTGTAATCTTTGTACATTGACTCCTAGAATTCTGATTTCCCTAAAATCTCCCTAAATTAGGCATAGATGTTCCAACCCCTACTCATCCAATACTCTTCTGCTATATCAAAATTATTATCCCCTCAGTGTGGATATCCACAGCTGAATGTTTGAAGGAAATACATCTCACTAAACTCATTCATAGTATAGGTACAAATGGTTGTTGATTCTGATTGTGCCATAAGATATGCCTTGGTTGGGAATGTTGTGGGGAGCTGGAGATTAACTCTTGGTCTGGGGAGGGTGCCCTTTCAAGAATGACAGACTCTGGTGGAAACCCTTTAAAAATAGAGAGATTTATTTAGGTTGAATGGTCGGGAGGCAGCAACTATCACTGAAGAAGTCTCCAATAACCTATGTATGACTCTTATTCCAGGAATTTTGGATTTGTCCTTGTGTCTACTACTAACTAGTATCCACTACTAAAACACTAGTGTATGTTTCTAGAAAAAAATATGGCAACAATGTCAAAACAAGTTCATTGCCTTATATTTAAGCTTAATGAATTCATTCAGTGAATCAAAAAAAAGTATTGTTATTAATAATCCAAAGTACAAACCATTATCAATGGCAAGAAGTCAGGTAGAATAATGTAGAGTAGGGACTCTGTAGCCAGAAACCAATTTGGTAGCTTTGAAGGCCTAGAAGGAAACTTGAATCACTGGCCCATAAGAGCCTTTTGTTTTTTTATAGCATGACTAGGTTAGCCTTCCAATCAGTGTGATGAAATTGTTTTTATGAACCTAAGAAAAAGACAAAGTGGCTTAGAATTTAAGACTGACCCTACTCTAAATAATCATGACAATCAGCTTGGCATGAAGGATGGCATAATGTGTGGCCCTTCTTTTAGCTGTCATACCACAAAAAAAAGGTAAGATACATTGAAAAAAATCAGAGATACCAATTCTGTCCCTGCTAGAAGAATTTCATTCCAGATGGAATAAGTTAAAATAGGCAAACCTATTTAAGTGTGTATGAAATGGATTGAAGACACAATTGCTTTTGTTTTGATCTAAAGTAAAAAAAGAAATCTTTTTACTGGCCACTGAGAAGGAAAACTCCATGATTAGGGGATCTTTAAGGGGAATTATCTACTTTTGGTTATTGTCTTCTCTTTTCCCTAGGTTCCTGAGAGAGAAAGATCAAGCCAAATGATATGCAAAACAGGAAACTAACTCCTCTATAGAGGCTAGGGTCATGTCTTCTCAACATCTAGACCACTGAAAGTAGAGAAAATACTTAGTGGAATAGGAGTGGACAAATACCTTTGACTTTTAGACTAGCAATGACTTTATTACTAATAGATGTGGAGAATTTTTTCTGGTCTTTGAAGGACTGATTCCAATGCACCTCTAGTGTTTAATTTTTCTGTAGAGGTCTTAGTCATACTTGGAATTCATTTAAATTTGTTTTCTTTCTTTTTGAACCAAGGGTTCTTGTTCTGTTTTGGGGTGAATTTGGACCTCCATTCAGATTTCCCAATGTATTGGCAAGAATCTACTGGAGAAAAGAGGGTTGCTCTATTTTTTTGTAGGAACTCCTGGAAAGATTTTGCCTGAATCTTCCTTAGAAAGGTCTTTTGAATTTCTAAGGAATTTTTGGTAAAAAAAAAGTATGGGTTTCTTATATTCATAATGGACTCAGAAAAATTTGTAGCAGATGGTTTCATTTCTTACCTGATGGTGAGACTTCCAGTTAACCAAGGGCCCTCCTTTCCTAGGAATAGAGCCCCAGGGATAGGGGCTCATTTGAGTTTAATTCTCTCTGAAGGGAAGCTTGGTTGTTCTTTTTCCTTTCCTTTTTCCTATTTCTCTTTTTTCTTTTTTCAATTCTAATTCATTTTTCTTTTTGCTCTAGTTGATATAGGTTTCTTATTAGTATGAGGAAAGCAATAACCTCTGATAAGTTTTGGGAAATGTCTTCCATTTAATTTACAATACTCTGTATTGAAAATGATTGTTATCTTGAAGTCCTTTCATTACGGTATAAGGACTGTTAAGTTTGGGACTACATAAAGAACTAGACTGAATGCATTTCTGAGACTCTTGACATAGTATTTTAGAAAACACTAAATGCTTTGTCATGTTGAAAGTCTTTGAGACTTGTTAGTACAAAGGAATTTGGGGGTAATAGTTGAAACAATAATACTCCCCAAGACCTCAGAGGACTTTCCAGAATTAAAATTATGAGTAAATGTGATAAAAGTACCCCAACTGTTTTGCTGAGAACCACAGGTTTAACCAGAGGAAGAATATAAGCGGGATTGAATAGGGTATGCTTGAAACCAGCCTTCCTGATTTCAACAAAAATGGATGTGAATTTAGTCCTTGAGATCTTTGCACATGCAAAATCTGTGGCTGCTTCTGGACATATATGACTCAAGACTGATGGACTTTTATGCTCTGAGATAATGAAATCATCTTTTCAATAGCTGTTAAGCAGAAAAAGTCCATCGCTCAGAGGAATCACTAAAGGAATGAATGATCTAACCTCAGTTGCTCTCTTCACCACTCTTTTGCATGTGAGTACTCTGCAGACCTTTTGCTGAATAAGGAGAGATGTAGCTGGTATCCTTTTCATCATGGTGACTGCTTCCATATGGCAAATTCAGCAAGGTGACTCAGGTAAGTGTACTTGAGCCTGGACCCCTGCCGTTTCTACTTTATGTGTCCTCTCCCAAGTAGGTGATCAAAAAACAATCTTAAGATGGATGAATCTAGACCTGTGGGGTAACTTTATGAGTTTAAGAGGCCTAAAAGTCATTAGCAATGTAGATATTAGAAGGCCCACAAATGACTTTATGTTCTAATATTTAAATATCAACTTCTTGGGAGAGTAAACTTACAGTTAAATGTTGTTACTGAATCCTGTCTTCAACTTTTCTTTTAATACCTGCTAACTTGTTGAATTTAACATTTCTTTGGCAAATAGAAAAATAAATTCATGCCCCATGACTGAGTTATAGTGAATATTGAGTACCTTTTTACTCCCCACTTTGGGAAGTCTCTAAATGTGAGCCAAATATCTAGTCTTAAACAATTTCTTCCCTGGGGCACCAGGGTGGAAGACAAAATAAGTCAATGAAAAAAGGAGGTCTGATTGAGGCCAACGTCCCCTGGGAGTAAACTTGGTCTAATCACGTGTGAGTTCAGTGAGAAAGCCCCCAGTGTATATGAGAGAGTAGCTTTAGTCCCTTAGGCTCAGTATCAGTTAGTCATATATCAGATAGTCCAAATTTACTTAATCAGAAATAAAAAAATTGAAAGATTAAGGTGCTACAAATACTCGAGCAGCACAGAGAATAAAATAAACAATTTAATATCAATCAAAATCTTAATTGCAGAGGCTCAAGAGATCAAGAACTAAGACAAGAGAAAAACTTTGTGATGAAAGATGCGGAAAAAATTTTTGTTGTCTCTATGGTAACATGAAATCTAACTCAACCAAGACATAAGCTGTATTAAATAGGAAAGAGAAAGCATTTAATTTTAATATAATAAATAAAAGGCAATGAGGTAAAAGGAATGACTGAAACAAATTTCTCTAACTAGAAAGTGGTAGGCTACATAAGATCCATAATTATGAAATTCATCAGAGTGACTTATAAATAACTAGCAAAGTAGTTTTAAAACTTCTTTATCTTGGAAAAAATCTTGATCCTAACTTAATTTTTTTCTTTTTAAAATAAATTTTTATTAATCAATCAATATGTGGTCAAAAGACATGACTAGAAAGTTATTAAGGGGGGGAACAAAACATATTTGAACTAAAAAATAAGTATTAAATATATGACTCTTATGTGGTTTTGTTTGTATAAATTGAATTATGGATTTATGGTGCTGACTGAGAATGAGGTTATTGATGCCAGAAACTACAAAAGGATTATCCTTAAAGGATCCTGAAGTTAGTGATCAATGTAGATTATTTGAGAAAATAGTAGAAACAATGTTGCATATTACTATAAACTGTAAAAAATTAATACTTATTGGGGGCAGCTGGGTAGCTCAGTGGAATGAGAGTCAGCAATAGAGACGGGAGGTCCTAGGTTCAAATCTGGCCTCAGACACTTCCCAGCCGTGTGACCCTGGGCAAGTCACTTGACCCCCATTGCCTAGCCCTTACCACTCCTCTGCCTTGGAACCAATACACAGTATTGCCTCCAAGACGGAAGGCAAGGGTTTAAAAAAAGAAGTTAATACTTATTAAATACATAATAAGTCATACATTACCTTGTATCTAGATTTGTGTCTCAGGAACATACTCCACCATCTTCTCATAGGCTGACAGGTAACAGATAATTATACTATAAATACAGATATCAAAATATTGTAGAAAAAAAGAATAAACTATATAGAACTAGACACTAGACTATTACCCACAATAGCCTGCATATAACATGGATAAATATAAGCTTAAGAATAATATCTTTTAAACAGATATTGACATTTAAAATGATTTCAAAAATAGGGAGAATGATCAGAGTAGATGAAAGGCATGTAGAAACAGGATGAGGTACATATCATTTCTGTCATGCAGTCTTTCATTAGATTTGTAATGAGAATGTTTGTAGTAAGCATATAGCAGATGAGCTTACATCTTAGCACTTTTATTTAGTTTTGGAAAACAATTATTTCTTCCAGCTGTGTAACAGTCCATAAGATATTTTATGTAAAAGAATAAGGACAGGATAAAAACTTTTCCCAAGCTATACAACAGCTCAGATTATATTATAAAGCAGCAACCATCAAAACAATCTGGTACCAGCTAAGAAATAGAGTGGTAAACTAATGTAAAAGATTAAGCATGCAACACACAATAGTAAATGAGCATAATTTAAAGTTTGACAAACCCAAAGCTCCAAGCTCTTGGAAGAACTCCATATTTGACAAAAACTACTGGGAAAATTGGAAAAAAAGTATGGCAGAAATTATGCATAAACCCATACTTCATACCACATATACCACTGCAAAGTCAAAATGGGAACATGATTTAGAAGGGTGATACAATAAACCAGTGATGGGCAAACTTTTTAAAGAGGGAGCCAAAGGAAAGGAAATGATCATGTCAGTCCGTTTCTAAGGCAACTCTTTTGAAGTTTCATTTTATTGTATCCTACTCATTGTATTCATCAGATTAGGAATAATGGCAGCAGCCTTTGCTGGATAGAACATTTCAGGAGGCCTGCATTTGGCCCGCAGGCTGTAGTTTGCCCATCACTGCCATAAACAATTTAGGGTAGCACAAAATAGTTTACCTGTCAGATTTATGGATAAAGGAAGAATTTAGGTCAAAATAAGATATAGAGAATATTATAAGATATAAAACAGATAACTTTGACAATATTAAATTAAAGTTTCTGTACAAACAAAAGCAATGTGATCAAAATTAAAAGGCAAACAAAATCTTTATAGCAATTCTCTCTTACAAAGTTTTCATTTCTCAAATATGTGGATAATTCAGTCAAATTTATAAGAATACAAAGCATTTCCCAGTTGACAAATGGTCAAAGGATAAGAACAGACAGTTCTCAAATGAAGAAACTTTAAGCTTTCTTTAGTCATATGAAAAAATGCCCCCCGTCACTACTGATTAGAGGAGTGCAAATTAAAGCAACTCTGAGGTACTACTTCATACCAATCAGACTGACTAACATCTTGAATCATCCCCAAAAGGTCATCAAACTGTGCATACTCTTTCAAGCAGCAATACCACTACTGTGTCTCTGTCCCGAAGAGAATGAAGATGGGGAAAAATAACCTATTTGAACAATAATATTTATGGCAGCTTTTTTGTGGTGATAAAGAATTGGAAACTGAAGGGATGTTTTCAATTGGGGAGTGAGTGAACAAGGTGTGGTATATGCTTGTAATGGAATATTATTATGCTTGAAGAAATGACAAGCAAGATGATCACAGAAAAAAACACAGGAAAGATACATGAAGTGATGTGCCTAGCACAAAGATGGGATTTAATAAATGTTTATTGGTTGATTCACAGATTGACAATCTACAAATAAATGAATGAATGAAAAGTCAGTGAAAATAATATTTAGTACTAATTATATTAAGAACTCTGTATATAATAGGAAGATTGCAGTCCCCAATTTCAATAAGAATACCTCAATTTCAATAATACAATAATAATATTCATTAATGCACATGTACATTCACACTGGAAGTGGTCAATTAAAAAGGATAATTTGATCTTGAAGATCACCAGGATAGTGAATGAAACAAGGAGGTTGTTGACTGGCATACCTTTTCTGAAGGAAATGGAAGTCATAATTTTAGAATAGTCATGAAAACCAGAGGTAGAAGAGAGGGGTACACAATGGGGAGTGACTTGCCCAGCATTACCCATCTAGAAAGTGTCAATACCCAAAAGTGAAGTTAGCTCTTTTTGGAAGAAATATTATTAAATTCTACTGCCTCTTATCATGCATTATCTTGAGGATAATAAGGATGTAAAAAAGGCCTATTTAAGTATTTTTAGTACACTTACTTCAGCATGTTCTAGATTTTCCCCTTTGTGATTCAAATGTTGTAAAATAGATGCAAGAAAAACTCACCTCCATGTCCCTGGTTGATTTGTAATCCAGTTAATTTAATCCAATTGATAAAATCCCAAATTTTGGCTATACTGTATTCAAATTATGATAAAGAAAACAGATAAAATTTAACTTAAATCTGAATAAATAATGGTATTAAAAGACATGCTTTTGACCCTACTATTATATTTTTGATGATTTCCTCTCTCCTTTACCTATTTCCCCCCAAACTAGAACTATAGGTCACTAATAAAATATGTTTCTCATGGGTCACTTTCCTACTTGCTCCCTTACCCCACTAAGAAAAGCCCTAACTGCTGGAAATACTGTCATTTAATACCAACAGTTCTTAGATTAGGGGTTTCTAAAGTAATGTTCAGTCACTCTGTGATACGCGTAGGAAAAGCCAGTTGCCAAGAGGCTGTGATGAAATTGGACCATCTTTTTATGAAGCAATAAATGTGGGTGTCATCAGCAGAGTCAGAGTGGTATAAATCAGATGTTGTCAGCTCCACATTGTACTTTTCTGGGAGAAAAAAATAGGATGTAGTTGCCTTAGTGCCAAAGTAAGCCACATCTAAGTTGCTTTAATGGGGAGAGTGCCAACTTTTTCCTGATTACTTCTAATGTAATGAAATGACAAGATCATAGGAGCATACATTTACAGCTGAAAGAGACCTTTGAGATCAAATCCTAGGTTCCGCACATTATTTTTTTTTCTTTTGACTTATATCTGTGAACTCTATTATCTAGGAGGCAGAACTGTAAAGTAGAAAAGGACTTGAATTTGGAGTCACATGAGGTTTGGGATTATATTCTAGCTCTGACATTTACTGATTGCTTGACCTTTCAGTTTATACTAGTAATAATATCTATCTCATAATTACTTGGCAAAAAAGAAGGAAAGAGGGGCAGCTGGGTAGCTTAGTGGATTGAGAGTCAGGCATAGAGACAGGAGGTCCTAGGTTCAAATCTGACCTCAGACACTTCCCAGCTGTGTGACCCTGGGCAAGTCACTTGACCCCCATTGCCCACCCTTACCACTCTTCCACCTAGGAGCCAATACCCAGAAGTCAAGGGTTTAAAAAAAAAAGAAAGAAGAAAACCAGCCTTTATTAACCACCTACTATGTGATAGGCACTAAGATAAGTGCTTTATAAAATATTTCATCTTCACAACTCTGCAAGGAAGATGCCATTTTATCCCTATTTTACAGTTGAGGAAATTGAGATAGATAAAACTTAAATGACTTGCCCAGAGTCATACAGCAAGTTAGTGTCTGAGGCCAAATTTGAACAAAGAAAGATCTTCCTGACTCCAAATCAATCAAAACATTTTTTCAATGCAAATTATTATAATTATTAACTATGTGACAGTGGACTCCTTTTTAGTTCTCCAGGTCATACTGAGATACACTAAAAGCATTCCTAACAAATATATTAGTAAAGACAGGATGCCCATTTTCTCCACTATTATTTGACACAACTAGAAATGCAAGCAATAGCAATAAGGCAAGATGAAAAATTAGATGTATAAAGGAGACAAAGAGCATCTAAAAGCTTCTCTGAGCCACTGACCACATTATATACTTGAAAAGGGATATCAATTTAACTTAGCATTACTATAAAATTTTGTGTTTCACATTAACAGTTAGACACTCAAGATTGCAAACTTAACTCTATAGTAGGCCTTTCCTAATTCTACTAGTTGTTAGTGGTTTGTTGCTCTTCATTTGTGTAGACTGTAAGTTCTTTGAGGGCACCACACTGTTTTTGTTTTGTCTCCAATTCCTTTGATATCCCCAGGATCTAGCCAGTGCCTGACATATACTAGAAGCTTAAATGCTTAATGAATTGTCGAATTATTTGAAATTAATTAAATTGAATTGACAATTGAGTGGATAAGGGGAGGTAAAAGAAGGGGGGGAAATCAAAGAACACTCTGAGGTTACCAGCCTGGGTAACTGGAAAGTTGGACAACTGGAAGTTGTCTTTAATAAAAATAAATTTATAGAATGAGCTGGCTTGAGGTGAAGGCAGCAAAGTGTTGTAGTGGATAGAGTGCTGGGCCTGAGGTGAGAAAGTTACATCTTCATGAGTTTAAATCGAGGCTGAGGCATTTACTGTGTGACCCTGGGTAAGGTACTTAATTTAACCCTGTTTGCCTCCATTTCCTCATCTTTAAAATGAGTTGGAGAAAGAAGTGGCAAACCACTCCAGTATCTTTTCCAAAAAAACTCCAAATGGGGTCACAAAGAGTCAGACATGACTAAGAAAATAACTGAACAAAGAAAGACTTGAGGGGAAGATGATGAGCTCTGTTTAGGGACACATTGAATTTGAGACTCTGTGCTGGACCTCAGTGGTCCCATCATACTCTAAATCTAATGATTCTCAGTGTGAGGAATTCATTAATCTCTAGAAGATCTGGCTTGTTTCTCACTTCCATCAGATATTGCCCTTTCCCTGAGGGCTGCTCACTGAGTAAACAGCTTCTCCTAGTCTTACCTGAACGTTCAACTAACCATCTGTGTAAACAAAGATGCTTTTATACTTGCTATGGCAATTTTTCAGGGCATTAAAACTAAATTTCATATGTACAACTAATCTTAGCTATTTCACGCATATTCCCTGAAGATTAACAACGAAAAAAGAAATCCTCTAAGGTGAAGTATATTCCTTTCAAAAAGCCCCTGTTTCAAAAGTCCAATTCTTCTAGTACCTGTGTAGGGCAATTCAGCCCTTCAGAGCTCAGAGGCTGCACTCTGATTTGTGCTCAGGAGGGAATGGCCATTTGGAAGCTAGCAGGAGCAATATATTCTCAAACTGTTTTTTTCCAATTACTTATTTCATGTTCAGCTATTTCACAGACTTCACTTTAATCGTTTTTTTTTTCTCCTTGGTTTCCCATTTCCTAATACCTAAGAGCCAATTCTTCACTACCCTTGTAATATTCCTAAAGCTCCACTTTTCATTTCCCTCTCCCTTTCTTCAATAACCCATGCCCTCAAACTACAGCATTCAATTCCACAAACATTTCTTGAGCCCCTATAATTTTCTAGGCACTGACACTCAAATTAGCAAAGAAGCCTCCAACACCACTGGCACATTCTCCAGAATGTGCCTCATGTGTGAAGTCTATTCTGAAGACTCAATTTAATTCATTTGGTAAGTCTCCACTATATGCCAGTCACTTTTCTAGGTCCTAAAAATAGAAAGACAAAAATCAAGTGGTTTCTGCCCCTGAGAACCTTATGTTGAATGAATGAATGAATGAAAATACATTTGTAAGCTAAGATTTTACTATATGTCCTGGGGTACCTGGGGGTATTCAGAGAGGACTAGTACTTCCAGTGTAAGGGTGAACTGAGCTCTTTTCAGAGCTTCTCATTCACCTTTAGTGTCCATCTTTCACCCAACTTTCACCTATGGCTTCAAGAAGTGTGTGTAGTGGCCACACTCTGGTAAAACCATTTTGGCAGATGGGCTAAATCAGGTTAAAGGTAACTGACAGGCCTCAAAACCACCAATGAACTAGAGGGATATCTACCCCAAGTATGTGAAGATTTTCCCCATGGGTAGATGAGAGCAATTTGTTCTAATGGACCATGAAGGCAACTGAAGCAGGTAGTGTGGAGTACTAAGAGTTGGTCATACATCAAAGATGCAAGATTGTCCACTGAATCCCAGGCCATCCTCAGTTATCCTGACTTTTACCTTGACACTGGCCTTGGATGATTCTGGAAGAGTGTGAGGTTGATGACTTCGTGCATCTCTGCCTCACTTAAATCCAATTCACACACCAGCCAAAACAGAGATCAACATCTCACACCCTACACCAAGATAAATTCAGAGTGGGTGAATGACTTGAATATAAAGAAGGAAACTATAATAAAATTAGGCGAACACAGAATAGTATACTTGTCAGACCTCTGGGAAAGGAAAGATTTTAAAACCAAGCAAGAGTTATAAAAAATTACAAAATGTAAAATAAATAATTTCAATTACATTAAATTATTTTTTTTTGTACGAACAAAAACAATACAACCAAAATCAGAAGGGAAACAACAAACTGAGCAAAAAATCTTTATAACAAAAAACTCTGACAGGGGTCTAATTACTCAAATATACAAGGAGCTAAATCAATTGTACAAAAAATCAAGCCATTCCTCAATTGATAAATGGGCAAGAGACATGAATAGGCAATTTTCAGATAAAGAAATCAAAAGTATCAATAAGCACATGAGAAAGTGTTCTAAATCTCTAATAATTAGAGAAATGCAAATCAAAACAACTCTGAGGTATCACCTCACACCTAGCAGACTGGCTAAAATGACAGCAGGGGAGAGTAATGAATGTTGGAGGGGATGGGGCAAAATTGGGAAATTAATGCTTTGCTGGTGGAGTTGTGAAATGATTCAACCATTCTGGATGGCAATTTGGAATCATGCCCAAAGAGTGCTAAAAGATTGCTTTCCCTTTGATGCAGCCATACCATTGCTGGTTTGTACCCCAAAGAGATCATATATAAAAAGACTTGCACAAAAATATTTATAGCCACGCTCTTTGTGGTGGCAAAAAACTGGAAAACGAGGGTATGTCCTTCAATTGGGGAATGGCTGAACAAATTGTTGTATCTGTTGGTGATAGAGAACTACTGTGCTCAAAGGAATCAAAATGGAGTAATTCCATGTGAACTGGAAAGACCTCCAGGAATTGATGCAGAGTGAAAGGAGCAGAAGCAGGAGAACATTGTACACAGAGACTGATACATTGTGGTACAATCAAATGTAATGGATGTCTGTACTAGCAGCAACGCAATGACACAGGACAATTCTTAGGGATTTATGGAAAAGAACGCTACCCACATTCAGAGGAAGAACTGCAGGAGTGGAAACACAGAAGTAAAACAACCGCTTGAACACATGGGTTAATGTGGTTGGGGATGTAGACACTAAACAACCACACCAATATTACAATAATATTACAATAATATGTAAATAAGTCCTGATTGATCATACTTGTTAAAACAAGCAAAAACAAGAATCATGTAACCATGGGAAAAATTTTTCTAAAAAATAAAATTAAAAAAAAAAACATCACTTCATGGTGCCAGTGGTCCTCTTGAGTGTCAATTACTTTGTCACAGTGTTGATGATAAAGATCTTAAAAATGAGATAATTTTTGCCTTCAAAGAACTTACATTCTAATTGGGGAAACAACAAATACAAGGTAGTGTTAGCTGGGGAATAGAGCCCTGCACTGAGGAGGCATGGGGATTAGGTGAGCAGAACCATGATGAAACCAAATACATTAAGCTTTCCAAAGTGTGAGATGGAGGGAGGGAAAGGAAGAGTCTGTGTGCAACAGTAAGGAACACCCTGTTTCTTAAAGATGGAGTACCCAGGTTCAAATCCTGTCTCTGAAACTACTTGAAGAACCTTAGGTAAGTAACTTAATCTCCCTGGGGATCAATTTCCTCATATATGTAATGAAGAAATAAGACTAGATAAATTCTGAGGTATCTTCCAAATATAGCATCATGATTCTATAATCTTATTGATCAGACACACACATATAGAATATATGCACACATGCACACTTGTGCATACACATACATGTTATATACACATTCACATGCCTTGTGTAGTGTACACATGTACATGTACACACATGTATATGAATATTTACATATATATAAACTGTAGGGAAACAACACATCTACAGATCAGCAGCATATATACAATATGTAGAGTAAATCTAAAGAAATTTCAATGAGGAAGTTTATTATTGACTGAGTGAACAAAGAAAGTCTCCCGTAGGATGTGATATTGGAACTATGTGTTACTTTAGGACAGAAGGAAGGGGAGGA
This sequence comes from Gracilinanus agilis, assembly GCF_016433145.1. Classification (NCBI taxonomy): domain Eukaryota; kingdom Metazoa; phylum Chordata; class Mammalia; order Didelphimorphia; family Didelphidae; genus Gracilinanus; species Gracilinanus agilis. The sequence goes on along the minus strand of NC_058131.1, from coordinate 196,223,130 downwards.
AATGAAATGTCCAGTTTGAGCAAGGGACCCGAAGACAGAGAAGTCAGAGAAGACACACTGAGTACAGGTACTAACAAGTAGACTACTGTTGGCTGATTTTTCCCTTCTTAGAGGAGGGAAATGACTAGGTGACTCAGAGGATAGAGCATTGGACGTTGGGTCTTGAGTTCAAACCTAGAGTAGACTTTTACTAGTTATATGTCCCGGGGCAAGTCTCTTAATATCTATCTGTTTTAGTTTCCTCTTCTATAGAATGGGAATAATAATAGCACCTACTCCCATGGCTGTTGTGAAGATAAAATGAGATAATATTTGTAGAGTATTTTAGAAACTTTAAAGCTAGCTATTATAATTAGAATGCCTATAGGACATAGAGGATCATATAACTGAGAACTGGAAAAAATCTTAGAGATCATAAAGCCATCTTCCCAACCCCTGAGTTATTGTAAAGTTCAAAAGAAGTGTCTGCAAATTACTTGGAAAACTTTAAAGAGCTACATACATACCTGTTCCAATCCAATGAGCTTTATTAAATGTCTGCTATGTATAAGTGAGTGCTTTAGCTGATATAGATACAAATACAAAAAGGCAGCTTTTGTGTTCAGAGAATTTATATTTTATTGTAGGGATATAATATGTCTTATTTGCAAGTAAAAATATGTATATATACAAACACATATAATATTTATAGTTCAGTCATTTCCAGTTCCTTGTGACCCAATTTGGGATTTTCTTGGAAAGGTACTGGAATGGTTTGCCATTTCTTTTTCCAGTTCATTTGATAAGTGAGGAAACTAAGGCAAATAGGCTTAAATGACTTGCCTAGGGCCACATATCTAAGTGTCTGAGGCCCAATCTGAGCTCATGAATAAGTCTTCTTGATTCCCAGACCAGTGCTCTCCCCACTGTACCACCCAGCTGCCCTATGTACACAGACATACACACATATGTAATTTTAATTATTATTATTATTTTCAGTTTGGACAACTAAGGCTCAGAAGGAAGTGACTGACCTAAGATAAAATATCTGATAACAGATCTAACTCTTGAACTCAGGTCTTTTGACTCCAAACCATGTGCCCTTCCTACCAAACCATACTACTTCTCTCTGTACCCCACAGCTTATTAAATATTATTCTTGCATGGTTTTATGGGTATTTTTTTGTCTCCTTGGCAAGACTGTAAAATCTGTGAAGGCCAAGGTTATGTAGTATATTACTTTTTAATCCCCTTCAATGACATGAGTTTTATTCATTAAAACAAAAAAACCCACACTTCTATAACACTGAAGAAGTTATACTTAGGAATCTGTGGCCTTCACCTACTGGATCCTTCAAGCTTTGGAGCTTCTTGGCATCTTTTTGATTGGATATTATAGCAGTTTAGGAGTAACCAAGATCCTTATTCTTTTAGTGGTCATTCTGAGATGGTTTCTGCTGGGTTTGGTTTCTCCCAGTTAACTGTGATGCATTACTATGTACTTCTGAGAGCTTCTCATAGACTTAGCAGTGGGGCAACTAGGTAGCACAGTGGATAGAGTGCTGGGCCTGGAATCATGAAGGTCTAAGTTCAAATCTGGCCTCCGACACTAGCTATGTGACCATGAACAAAACACTTAACCCTGTTTGCCTCAGTTTCCTCATTTGCAAAATGAACTAAGAAGGAAATGGGGAATCATTCCAGTATCTGCTAAGAAAACTACAAATGGGGTCACAATGAGTCAGTGCTACTGAAACAATTGAACAACAATAGACTCAACAAGCAATTAAGGATCTTGGGAAAAGTCATGAAATCTTTGATTCAAATCTTGTTGGTGTGATCTTAATTAAGCAGGTCATTTAAACTCCCTGAACTCAGTTTTCTCGGATCTAAATTAGGTGTTTTAAAGTCTCAGCTTCTGCAATAAAAATTTTCTAGTCCCCTTTGGTATGCTCTTTGGTCATCTTATCTCTTATCTCTAAGAATTTTTCCAATTTATCCTATATCAGTGATGGTGAACCTTTTCGAAATGGAGTGGCAGGCCCTGCCCCTGCCCCACCCCCTAGACCAAGTGCTGTGTTTGTCCCCCACCAGAGACTGAGTGCTGTGCTGTGTTTCACCCTGCTTTACCCCAGACAGGGGAGGGAGGAATCACTTCCATTGGACTGTAGAGCAGAGTGGCAGGCCCATGTAGAGAGGAGGAGAGGAGTAGTTCAAGTGTTCCACTCCCCTCTAGCTCTCCTGCCTTTGAGCCTCCCACCTTACCCACTGTGCACCTCCCATTGGGCTGTGGGGCAGAGGGGCGGGGGATGGGAAAAATGTCATCTCACAGTGGAGAGGGGGAGGGGAGCAGCTCTGCCTGAGACCCTCTGCCTTACTAATAATGAACTGGAGGGTGGGGGCAGCTGCATGCCCACAGAGAGTACTCTGTGTGCCATCTTTGGCACCCATGCCATAGGTTCACCATCACTGTCCTATATCTATATTTTCATTAATTAATGAGTTTGCTACATTAAAACTTCCAGGTATCTCCCTCCCTCCCCTTCCTGCACTAGAGAAAACATCACTTGACAAAAAGATTTATGTATATGTAAAACTACATCTTTCTTATTTCTTGTATATATCTTATAGTTGTTTTCATGTTGTCTTCCTCATTGGACTATGAATTCCTTAAGATCAGGGGCTGTTTTTGCCTCTCTTTGTAATCAGCACAGCAAAAATCAGCACTTAGCCCAGTGCTTGGCACATAGATCAGTTGTTTAATAAATGCTTTTCTGTTTGACGTGTTGTGGCCCTCAGAAGATCCCTTCTGGCTCTCAATCTATCACCTTATAATCTTAGAAATTACCCACTTCTACTTATCCCATTGTGATTTCAAATAAGACCTAGGAACTGCAGATGCAGAAAGGCAAAGTGGATAGAAAACGAATCCTCAGAGCCATAAAGACCTAATTCTGACAAATACTGTGTGACCTCATACAAGTCACTTAATTCTTAGTGATCCAAGGAAATGTAAGGATGTAAGTTGTAAAATAGGTATAGAATTGCATTCGTAGAGTGACTTTAATCCCTGAGAATTTCCTATACTAATGAAGTAATGTATCAGCCTCAGAGAAAGACAGAGAGGCACAGGAAAGGGTGGAAGGGGAAGAGACAGAGATAGAGACAGAGATGCAGAAAATGATGTTGAGTCACGGAATAGGGTTGAGTTCTTTGGGCTTAATTGTACCATCTAAGGTTAGTACTTCTAATTCAGGATAGCTGCCACTAGGTGGCACTGCTGAGTCATTAGAGTGGACTTCTCCAGAAATGACAGAAACTTTTAAAATGATTGCTTTCTATTTTGATTGTTCCACTTCCCCTCTTCTATGAATTAGAAGATCACAGAGTCATCATATACAAGACCTGGAATGGATCTAAGACTCAGACCTAATTAAGAACCTTTCTACTACATTCCTAATACATGGTCATTAGCCTTCGACTGATGATCTTAATTGAGTAGAAATCCTCCTTTTCCTGAAATAGCTCATTTGACTTTGGGATCCTTCTAATGGACAAGAATATTTTTTAAACATATTTTAGGGTTAAGTTCCTCTCTCTCTCTCTCTCTCTCTCTCTCTCTCTCTCTCTCTCTCTCTCTCTCTCTCTCTCTCTCTCCTTCTTCTTCTTCTTCTTTTCTTTGCTTCCTCCCCTCTTCTCTCTCAACTACCACCCACTCTTCCAAGTTCTGCCTTATGGAGTCAAGCAGAGCAAGTTTAATCTTTCCCGTGGTATCCTTTCAAATACTTGAGGAAAATTTTCATGTCCACTCTAAATCTCTTCTTCAAGTTAATCAACCCTAATTTCTTCATCAGATAGTCTTATAGTTCGATATTTAGCTTTTCCTCATCTGTTCCTTCTCTTTTGGATATTTTCCATTGTATTGATGTCCTTAAAATCTATCGCACAAAGTTTCTAGACTGAAGAAAGCCAAATATACTGGAACTATCAATTTCATTGTTTTGAACTCTAACACCTCTCTCCTTTAATCTAGCAGAGCTCCTTATATATATTTTTGAACATTTAGTTACATTATTCAAATTCACTATACTGCCTAGATATCTTTCAGGAAAATTACTGTCTAATCATTTCTCCCCCTACTTTTTGCTTGTGAAGTTTATTTTTAAAATCACAATAACTATCCATATTAATTTACTGTATGAAAATCTCTTTATCAGTCCTGACCTCATCGTCTTCTCTTTCCATCAAGGTAGAAGAAAAGGTGCTTTGCTTTTCATTAAGTCTAACCTAGCTGATACCCCTTGATGCCTTTCTAGTCTCCTCAGCGACCTTGTTTCATCAAGGAACTTGTTTTTCATGCACCTTAAATCTTTTGTTCTCTACATGGTTTCTTCTACCCTATAAATGTTTTAGTTTCTCCTATTAAAAAAAAATAACCCTTCTCTGGACCTTCTTCTCTCTGTAAGCTAGTGTCCTTTGCCTGCCCTCTTCCCAATCAAACTTTACTCTTTTTTCTCTAATTCTATTTCCTTAAGGCAAATAAATGGTTCAGTGGATAGAGTACTGGGCCTGGAGTCAGGATGACAAGCATTCAAACTCAGCCTCAGACACTTATTAGCTGTGTGCCCCTGAGCAAGGCACTACACCCCAGTTTCCCCAACTGTAAATTGGATATAATAATAGTACTTTTTATAGGGTTCTTGTGAAGATCAAATAAGGTAATATTTATAAAATGTTTACCACAGTGTCTGGCACATAGGTGCTATATAAATGTTTATTCCTTCTCATTTCTCATTCCTTCCTTATCAATTGTATATTCCTCATTCTGTCTTCCATCATCAGTACTCTCCTGTGTCATATTTCTCATTTTTACCAATCATTTCTTTTTAAATTAATTTGTAACCAAATCCAGTGGTTTTTGAGTTTGTATCCTTCTTTTCTTAACTTTCCTGCAGTATTTGATACCATTGGCTGCCACTTTCTTATTTTCTATTTGCCTTTCTTCCTACTAGCCTACTAATTTCTTCTTGGTTAAATCTTCATCCCTAAACTAAAATTAGAATAGAGTAAGCTGGTTTTTTTGTGGTTTTGTTTTGTTTTTCACCCAGGGCCCTAAAATTAGGGCTGCCTCCCTGTGCTGGTGCTTTATTTCAACATTTATTGAAATTCATGACCCTCTCACAATACAAGCCTAGCAGCATAATGGATCCCATTCCCTTACATAGGCCCAGGCTATAACCCCTAGGAACCTACTGCTATTTTTACCCCTTTTCCAAAACACTGACTCTTGTTGAGGGGCTGATAGATTTTTTAAACATTGGTTTTATTAAAGAGGGTACCAGTTGGTAGGTTTTCTGGGTGAATAGGCCAGTCAGTCAATTAACCAACAGGCATTACCATAAAGCTAGATATAGAACTATGTTGAGGTATGGCATTGGGGTCCAAAAGAAGGCAAAAGGCATCTCTGTCCTTGAGGAATTTGCATTCTAACCGAAAACATTCTATCTTCTTGGGGGAATTGGGATAGGACCAGAAAAGGTCTCCTACTGAAGATGACTTTTGAACTGAGTCTTAAGGAAGCCAGATATTCTAAAAGTTGGAAATGAAAAGGAAGAACATTTCAAGCATAGGATGAACCAATGCAAAGGCACTGAGAAATTGCTATCTCTTCTCCCAGTGTTACTGCCCCAACCGCGGTCTGTTGTCTTAGGGACACATGCTGTTCCTTTCATAGGCCATGTTCATTATATTTCTTTTGCTCACTGAAGGAAAACCTTGGTTCCCTCACTACTTAGCTCCTACCAAATCAATTCAGTAACCAAGGAACTTTTCCCTCAAAAGGTCTAGTGTCTGATGGTCTTCCCCCACCTACCACCATGGTATGTGTCACCAACTACTAGAATCCTAAAGAAGAAAATGGCAAACTACTCCAGTGTCTTTGTCAAGAATTCCTTGGACAGTATTGGTTTGCTATCACCCACTGGGTCATGAAGACTTGGACATGACTGAACAACTGAAGAACAATAACAAAAAAATAAACCTACGGAATTCCAAGTATTAATTCTTCTTAATCTTTGTCCTTGCACTTGAATATGGGAATCCTTGACACTTTTCTTTTCCATCCCTGGTCTTTCCTTTGATCCCATCCATTCTAATTTAATTATCTCCAAATCATTATTTCTAGCTTCAAGAGATCTCCAGCCTCCATTTCTACATTTATAATTCTTGCTATATATTTCCCCTTGGATATCTTTCTGGCACTACAAAATTTGCCAAAATGTAAACATATTATCTCATTCTTATCCCTTCCCAACAAATCATTTCCTTTCCTTTCCTTTAACTTTCCTGGATTGGTTATTGGCATTACCATCTTCTTGCACCTTGGGGCAAGCCATTTAATTCCTAGAGCCTCAGTCTTTTCTCCTTTAAAATGAGGTCTGTAGCCAAGTTGGCCTTTAGGTCCTTTCTAGCTCTAGATTAGAATTCTTTCCTTTATTTTTTGCATATAAGCAGTTGCTAATTTCAGGCAATTCTGCCTCTATAACTCTCACCTAGACTATTATAATGGCCTCTCAAGTGGTCCCCTTGTTTCCAATTTATCTCCTCTCTAACTTATTATGATGAAATTACATATTCTCATGTAAATATATTGTATGAAATCAGAGGTACTTGAAATAAACACACTCAGACACACATTTCTTTTTTAAAAATCCATTTAATTCACTTACCACATGAAAGGCATTGCAAAATCACTTAGTTTTTTGTCATTAGAATTAAAAAGTCATCTCTTATAGCAACGGCTAAGATGCATGAGTGTAGTGATTCAAGTCTAAGAATCTATAATTCACTATCTTTTTAAACAGACTGAACATAATTATGTACAAATCCCTCTAATAAAGATATAGCCTTTTAGAGTTGTTAAAAATGTTTTTCTTCTGGAGGGAAAAAGCAGCAGCCCCAAAAACATTTAGTGTTTTAAATACCTGCTTGTATACAAAGGAAGGTCCGCTTGGTACAATGCAAAGAACATTTGATTTATATTCAGAGAAAATGAGTTCAAATCCTGCCTTTATGACTTACTACCTTTGTGACCCTGGGCAAGTTACTTAATTTTTCTTGGCCTAAATTTCTTCACCTACCAAATAAAGGGGTATATTAAGTGGACTTGAATTTCCTTTTCAATTTTAAATCTGATGTTATTAAAATAAGTTTTGTTTTCAATTCAAACAAGATTTGTTAAGTGGTTACTATGTATAAGACACTGTGCCAAAACAATCATTAAGATAAACAGAGTTCATCACCCTGAACATAACAAAAATCCCCAATATTTCCTACCTGACAAATATAGTATGAATATGATTCCACATTAGAAGGAGAAATGTGGGTGAAATAATAGAAATGAGTTTCAAGACTTACTTGCCCACTAAAAATGTCACTCATGATCATATCCCTTTCTGTATGTCTAAAGAAATGTGGGGACGATTCTAAATTTGAATCCATCCAAGACAGAAATTATAAAGGGTTGTTTGGAATGTAAATTAATTTCAAACAATGTCTTAATGGCTTGAATGGTGATCCTGTGATTTTTACATTGAGTGAAACCCCTTCTCATCTGAGGAAGAGGGTTTCAGCTTTCCTTACTCTGGGAGATGTGAAGTTATAGATCTGCTGCTCAAGTTTTATAGACTGCAGTTTTTCAAGGTAGTCCCTAGATGTCAGTAAATGCCAAAAGTAGCTAAGAAGTGAAATGATGCTTTGCTCTTCACATAAATGAATTTTATCCTTTAACGGGGGAGGGGAAAAGAAGGACCTCTGAAAGCTTATTTGGCAGAGTATAGGTTACAGCTTGAATCAGCATTTACATTTTTTATATCTCTTGTGATGAGGATTGCATCGTTCCATTCATTTACAATAGAAAATAGAATATTGTGCAGCATTGTAATAAGATGAATAGCAATGGAAGGATATGTGACATTCTAAATTATACTTTTCTTTTCTTTTTTTATTTTTTTTAACCCTTAACTTCTGTATATTGACTTATAGGTGGAAGAGTGGTAAGGGTAGGCAATGGGGGTCAAGTGACTTGCCCAGGGTCACACAGCTGGGAAGTGTCTGAGGCCGGATTTGAACCTAGGGCCTCCCGTCTCTAGGCCTGGCTCTCAATCCACTGAGCAACCCAGCTGCCCCGCTAAATTATACTTTTATAAATAGAGTATTTTAAAAGGAAGGCCATACAAATAACTGTGTCCACCAAGAAACACCTTAAAAATCCCAATATTTCTGTTGTGTATTGCAGTGACAGACAGCATATTATTTGAGCTGGAAGGAATCTCTTTGGTTCAGATCTGTTTCAGAAGCTACTTGCTTATTTCCATATACTTAGCAAGGGATAACTTTGGGGTTTGAACCCAGGTCTTCTGAGATCAAATCTAACACCATTCTTCACACCACCACTTTGCTTCTCAATCTATCTTGGAATGGAATGAAACAAGTGAAAGGAAATCATGCTAATGGTTATCAAGATGCAAAAAGAAATTGATGCCTCCTCTGTGGGGGCAGTGAATGATGGGAGTTTGCTTTAATTGTGTTCAGTGGCACTTGAGGACAAAAATGCTGATTGCTTTTCTCTGAAGGCGGTATAAAGACAGTCCAGCATAGGATAAATTTGCTTTTTTTTTTTCAGGCAAGCTAGAGTAAAACAAAATAAAAATATTTTTAAAATTCAACTGTTCAGGTAAGCAGCAATCTCAAGACACCCCCCCCCACACACACACACACACACTTTCATCTATTGAATGCTTTTTTTTTGCACAAACTTATGGGTTCCCCAAATATTTGAAAATTTCTGTTGGAGAAATTTTCTCTTTCAAAGTAGATTAATTTTAATTCAGAGTCCTAGAGAGTTGCCTGGAGACACTGAGGAGTTAAATGATTTGCTTAAGGTCACATAAGCCAGTTATATGTCACAGTTAGGACTTGAAACCAGGTCTTTTTTTATCCAGGCTGCTTACTCCTTGTCTTGCTGCTTCTCTTTGAATACTCATCTAATCTAAAAGGTCCCACTCAAAAGCCATTTTCTTCAGGAAATCTTTTCTCACCCTTTTCCCCAATGTGCATGTACCCAGAGTTTTTGACAATTTAGCTTCATACTAATGCACTTATCTCCTGGCTGTGTGCATTTTAGCAATCAATGCTTGTCTTATCTTGCTTCCTAGAGACTGAACTCCAGGAAGGTAAAGTCTAATCTTGGTCTCTTAAGCAACATTAAATGCTTTGCACACATTAGATGTTTAAAAAGCATTTATTCCATCACCATAGAAGGGATCGACAGGATCGGAATACAGATCGAACCATACCATTGTTCACTTTATTTCCTCAATGAATTTTTCTCTAGTATAAGTGATATATGTCTCCTTTCTCAACGTGGTGAAAAGGAAATATGCATTGTACAATAATACATGTACAACCTAGATGGGTCATATTGCCTACCATCTTGTGAAGGAGAGATGGGTGAGATAAGGGGAGAAAACAGATTGCAAAATGTCAGAAAATGATAATTAAAAATTATATTCACATATAATCTGGAAGAAAATAAAAATTAAAGAGCTTTTATTGACTGATATAATAGAAGTATTTTAGATCTCTCTCTGCTTGCCTGGTCATGTCAAGAACAAATTAATCTGGAAACAAAGTACACTTAAAAGTCATAGAAAGTAATTGGTAAGGTTGAGGTGGGAAGAGATTTTCTTTTGTAAAGGAGGAGGGGAAGGGATGCTGTTGTAGTAGGCTCTGAAAAACCAGACTGGGCTACTATCAGAGGTTCACATTCAAGATATATATATATCTGGCTTCAAGATAGTTCCTTGGATTCCACTTCTTTGGAAATAGGTTAACTAAGCCCCAAATCTGATTTGAGGTAACTGGAAGACTGAAACTTCCCATAGAGCCAGTTCACTGACATTGAGACTAAACCTTATTTGTAGCTCAGGATTAGAGTTAGGCCTGGGAGTTATTGTCATAAAGGTTGCAAGTTGGGACCAGAAACGAATTAGAGTGTATGAACCCTTCTCAAGGTCCTCCCACCTCCAAGTCTTGGCAGCATTATCCTGACTTCTGGCCACTCAGACTTGTCAGCTCCACAATTCAAAATTAGTCCTACACCTCCATTAAAATTCCAGGACTCTGGGATATGGAGGTGGGGGATAAAGGGGTGGGGGTGAAGGGGAAAGTAAAAACACGAATCATGTAACCATGGAAAATTTTTCTAAAAAAATAAAATATTTAAATCTTAAAAAAAAATTCCAGGACTCTGAATGTGAGGGTTTTAGGTAGAATGACTTGAGAGTAAAGAATCTGAATAAACTAATTCATTAATAGCTTTGGAACTGGAATCAGCTTTATGTAATGGTGCCTAATCCCTTCATTTTTACCAATGAGGGAAAAGAATGCAAGGCAGGGATCACAGATTTATAGCTGAACTTAAAAAAAGAAAAGCAAACAAACAAACAAAAACCCTCATCTAGTGGAGCTCTTTCATGTGACAGCTGAAGAAATGTGCAACCAAAGAGGCTTCATAGTCAGAGGACTTGGGACAAATATTGCCTCTATCACTACTTGTGCAGTTTGGGGCAAATTCCTGAAAACTTTGGTTCCTCATATATAAAATGAGAAAGAGGGATCAGATAGTTGAAGCAGTAGTTATTAAACTTTTTTTGTGTGCCTACCATGTACTAGGTGCTTTACAATTAGTATCTTATTCGAACCTCACAAAAATCCTATGAGGTAGCTGCTATTATTATTTCTATTTTACAGTTGAGAAAACTGAGGGGGATACTAGTTAAGTGGCTTGTCCTGGTCTAGCTAGTCTCTTCCTAGATTTGAACTCAGGTCTTGCTGTCTCTAGGTGCAGCACTCTGTCCATTCTGTTCACTGTGCCATCTAGCTATCTACTTAGGAAAGTAGCCTTTCTGGTCTTAAATCTAGATAGAATGTTAACGATCCTGAAGTGAGAACCAGAGTTAAAAAAAAAAAAAAGACAACCTATTTCTATATAGGTTCTATAACCTCAATTCTACATTGCGAATTCTCAATCAATGAGAGATTGAAGCCTAACCCCCAGCTCTAAAACTGGTGCTTTTTCTACTACATTTCCCAATCAAGCAAGACAGCTGCAATGTGTCAGCACACTCAAGCGTATTTGCCTAATCAGCAAAGGCCTTCCTATCTTATTAGGAATGATTTGCCAATACTGGAAATTTAAGCACGTGTTAATCGTGGGGAGCAGATATTTTTGATTAGCCTCCTCAAACCACAGTACTTAGATAACTTTTTGGTAAGCCTGTCCTATTTACAAACAGTGGTAGAAAAAGCAAGCCAAAGGAAAAGCTTTGTGTGTAAGGGACTAAGAATGTCTAATTAGAATGTGAGCTCCTCTATTAGAATTTGCACTCCAACAGCAATTATTTTGCTTTTCTTTATATCCTCAGAGCTTAATATAGTACTAGGAACTTACTAGGCACCTACTGAATTCTTGTGTACTTGGCTTAAAGTCCAAGGAATTGTTGGTGGGGCCTGGTTTGGTTTTTTTTTTAGCCACATCCCTAGGTGGCAGTCATTCAACAAAGAAGGACAATTCTGTAAAGGCAAGTTTTCTTGTGCAACCTGAAAAAATGCCAATATTTTTATTTCTAAAATGCTTCTTTATGTGGTTTGGATAAACAGGGGCTTATAAGAGAATAAAACGCCCCCAAGTGATTCAGCTAAACTCTCCAAACTGATTTAAGACAGAGAAAATATCTCCCTTCAAGCTGTATACATTATGTTGTTTTCCCATCCTCTCTATCTTCTCAATCTCACTGAAAGCCAACCTCTATTCCTACATCTTTTGAGAATTAAATGGATTCATCCCTCTCTTCTCAGGTGAAAGACTTGGGACCCTTAATCTGCTTTCCCATTTAAATCGGATCGAGCTCCAATTGAATGACATGCTGAAAATCTCTCCAGAAATATAGAGCAGTGATGATGCATCCCCAAGTCTCTCAACAGAATTTCATGCATTTCCATAAACTCTCCCTGCCCTCTTGTTAACCAGGATTTTCTTCCTTCTCTGGTCAATTATTCTGCAGGGCAATGAAAAAGCTATGGAAACCAGGGGGCCTCCATTTGCAATTCTCCTGCAGTGTTAAGAGTCACCTTTAGTCACAGTTAGTTACACCCATCCTCCAATCTCTGACTGATCCCTGTACTTGCAGTGACATTGGCTATCAGTCAAAGCCTCAGCAATAACAAGGACTCTGGGATATGAATGCATGAAGAGGAAAGGGAACCTTATCTTTTTAGCTTTCTGACGAATATCCCCAATTCTATCTTTATCCAATGTACTGAGAATAATAGGCACCAGGAACAAAGAACATGAATCCTTCCCTCAGGGTATTATTTGGTGTTCTGCATGGGTTGGAAAGAGCTATAGAATTTCACACACCATTCATTATTAAGAGCATTAAAGCATGCAGAAGTTGCATAAGGTTTTCTGATGAAACACTTGACATTTTTCATCAGTTACTATTAGTTCACATGAGTTACTCTTTATTCTCTTTCCAGTGGCAACCAAGTTCTGTGTGGGTAATAAAGGCTGATGATCTAAATTAGCCAGAGAGACAGGTAAAAACGCAACTTGGAAGGATCAATGGGGGCTAGGCAGAAATATGACAAGGAGAAAAGTAATACTAACAAAGATAGGTCCATATATTTCCAACTCTGCAACTAAGGATTGTAATGACTGACTACTCTTCAGAGAAAAGTATTAGTTTTAGATTTTTTCAACTTATCATACAACAGTAGTGCTATACCTATACCTATAAACAGAGAAACTAGAGCTGCAAAGGATCTTAGAGATCTTTGAATTTAACCACTTCATTTTACAAATAGAAAAACTAAGGGTCAGAGTAGTGAAGTGACCTTCTGAAAGCAAAAACAAATAAATAAATAAGTAAACAGTTAAAATGAGGATTTAAACCTAAATCTAGATCCAGGCTCTTACCACTAAATCTTATTCTACAAATGAAGAGTCCATCAGCCGATCTTTTTTTTTTTTTTTAATTTAGTTTTATTTTATTTTCAATTCCTAATTATGTCTCCTCCTCCACTCATTGAGAAGGCAAGGAAAACAAAACTCATTATAAATATGTATACTCAGGCAAGATATATTCCCACATTTTCCATGTCTGAGGACATGAGACAAGACAGGAAATATTATTCTTCAGTATGCTCTCTGAATCAATCAGTTCTAGCTGAAGTGGATAGATTATCTCATCATGAGCCCTTTCTATTTGTGGTTAATGACTGTGTTGACTTGATTTCCTAAATCTTTCAAACCGTTTATCTTTATAATATTGTTGTTATTATTATATAAATTGTTCTCCTGGTTTTGCTCACCTCAATTTGCTTGAATTCCTCCAAATCTTCCCAGACTTTTCTGAAACCATGCCTTTCATCATTTCTTACAGCACAGAATATTCCATAAACTCTGCATACTATCTCTTGCTCAACAATTCCTCAAATGATGGGCATCCCCTAATATTCCCATGTTTCATCTCTTTAAAATTTTCTATTAATATTTTATTAAATTCTTGGGTCAGGAGCAGATAATTTTTTAAATCTTTACATTTGTAACTGAAGGTTAGACTTAAGGAGTTAACCAAATAGAATATACTTTTTATATCTTCTCAGGAAGAGAAGCTATAAGTAAGACAAGAGGGACAAATATCAATACAGAGAGAATGTGATGTGGAAGACTACCTTTAAGATTAGAAGACCTAAGTTCAAATTATTTAGAGTACCTCTGTAATCCTGGGCAAATCATTTCATTTCTCTCCTTGGTCTCTTCATCTTTCAGTGTGTTGTGTAAAATTTGTTTGGAGAAAGAGTCTTTAAGGATGGCGAGGCATTGGTTGCTAGTATGAGAAGAAGGTCAGGGCATCATATCTGTGTGGATAGTGTATCTGACGCTTAGTTTAAATTCCTTAAAAACAATCTCTCTAGAATTTAAATTCCTTGAAGCTAAGAGTTGCTTTGTTTTTTGTCTTTATATCCACAGACATTTAAACATGGTTGGCACTTGAATGCTGCATTATTGCTGTTCTGAACTCTATTGCTGAACTTTGCATAAATGGAAATTTTGAACCTTGGACTTCATCCCCCATAAGTCCCTTAGTTTTCCCAAAATTCCCTTTCATCTCTCCCGTGCCTCCACATTTGCATGGTCACGTTATTGTTTTATAGTTGACTGTAACTCCTCCCTCTCTCTCTCTTGTTCCTGGGAGTGAGCTGGTTAGTACCTTTTAGTTAGTCTCTTTTGTTAGTTTATTACTAATAAAATATTCATGAATATAATATTTAGTATTTTCGCATATTATTTTTAATCCTCACAACTTCAAAGCATTATACAAATGTGAACTATTATAATTATAGGAGAAAATTTGTTTTTGCCATGAGTATGTGATCTAGCAGTGTTTTAAATCTTTGGAATCAAGGGGCCAAGAAAGCAAGCCATTCTTAAATGTGAAAGGCTGTTTGATTGGGGGGCAGGGATAGGAAGGAGAAGGTACACTTAGGAGGAAGGATAAAAAAAGAGAGGAAGAAGTACCCTAGATCTTCTTTGACTTTAATGTTATCTTTTTATTCCTCCTTTCTCTTCTTGCCCTACCTTACTCTTTTATGGCTAAAGTAGGGATGGGGGAATTCCTCTTTTTTAAACTTTGTAGATCTAATTAGGCAATGATAGAAATTCCCCAATGTTTTCTTTTTCTTTTTTTCTCAGCCCTTTTCATATACAGTTTGGAAACTGGCTACAAGGAGATAGAAAATAAGGTTACCCATTCTATTAATGAGACTCAGAATGGGATGCTAAGTCATAGACTGTGGCTAAGCCATGTGGAATATCCCCAGAGAGTGGTTTGGAGACATTCCTGTTGTTGAGAACAGATCTGGAGATACTCCTGGTTTCATTTTTCTTGTATTGTTCTGATAGGTATAGAGCCTATATCTCTAATCCTGGTCTCCTAGGAGTTTTGCCATTTATTTCTATTTTACCTTTCTTTTTAAATAAGGTTGCATGATCATTCACAGTAGTACAGATTTGTATGTGTAGCCTTGGTAGATTGTGATTGGTGTTGATGGCAGAGATCTTCTCCAAAGAAGTAAGAAGGGATAAGAGTGTCATAAAGTATATTCGTCTTCTTTTAAAGAAAAACCCATTCATGCTTATGCTTTCAAGTATTTATAATAGGAAGAACTGATGAATAGACTAATTAAGACATAGTTTTATATAGTCAACATGTCAAATAATGTCTTCTAAGGTGGGGGGAGACAGGGAGAGATGGAATTAACCATTTAAATATAACAAAGATTTTTTAAAAAGAAGATGTCAACAGTGCCATGGAAACCAAGATAGGCAAGTGTCCTGGTTGTTAGTATCAAAAGGGATAGAGAGTGAGAAATGACCACTGGATTTAGAAGGCTAGAAACCATAGGTAATCTTAATGAGAAAGGTCTTAGTTTTGATTAGAAGGCAGAATACAAAAGGCTATAAGAATAGAAAAGATAATGAGGTAGTAAACGAAATAGATATAGATGACTTGTTTCAGAGGCAAAAGAGAGAAGAAATAGGACAAATCTTGATGGAAACAACATAATAAAATAGAAAGAGCTCTGAATTATATCATAGATGACCTGGGTATCAATATAACTTTTTGTTTGTTTGTTTCAGTTTCCTTGTCATTGGTATGCACATTTTAGAAAGAGCAATAGAACTTGAAGACATACTCAAATCTTGACACTACTACTTACTGCGTGTATAACCTCAGGAATATTTCTTCAATTTCCTGGCATGGACAGCTATGTGGTACAGTGGATAGAACTCCAGGCCTGGAGTCAGGAAGTTCATCTTCCTGCATTCAAACCTAGTGTCAGACACTTACTAGTTCTGTGACTCTGAGCAAGTCACTTAATCCTGTTTGCTTCAGTTTCCTCATCTAGGATAAGCTGAGGAAGGAAATGACAAACCATTCCACATCTTTAGCAAGAAAACCCCAAATGGGGCCACAAAGAGTTGGACATGACTGAAAACAACTAAACAATTTTAACAAAATGGGGCATAGTGCTCAGTTTGGTTTCAAAAGGACCTAGGTTAAAATCCTGACTTTTGACATTTATCGAATATGAGACCATTGAAAGGAGATGGAACAGTAGGTAACCCAGTTCATTTGGAGTTGGGAAGACTTGTGTTCAGATTCCAAGTTAGACATTTATTGGCTGTGTGACTCTGGAGAAGTCATTTAATTTCTTTGTATCTTGAATTCTTCACCTAAAAAAAAAGAATTGGGAATCATTGGATATAAAGTCAATTCTAGGTCTGAATCCATGAACACAGGTTGAATAATCACTCAACTTCAGTGTGTCTCAGACAACTAATTGCTCAAGATTTATTTACTGACATAGATATATCATAAAGTGTACCAGCAGAGGAAATTTCCACCCCAGAAGTTCTCCCATGCTGAAAAAAATCCAGATTCTTCCCAAATTAAATTTCATCAAATGGGCCTTCTAGCATCTCTCATTTTACACTCTTACTAAAACTCCTTCCTGTTCTAAATTCTATTTTCCTAAAGTGAGGGGAATTAATTCTTACCTTTCCTACCTCATAAAATTATTGTGAGTATAACATAAGATAATCCACATAAAAAAGTCTAAACAAATCGTATGATTTTCTGGAAGCACAAGACTTGTAATATGATTTCACATGTTTATCAGGTCATTATTCTTAAGACACCCATGTTATTTTACCCCAAATCCTCTAGTTTCCATGGTAAGGTGGCTGTAAAACTCATATTTTGTCTTCTTGTTACTTTCATGTCCTGCATAATGACTTATCAATCAAAGCTAGAGACACCTCTATCTTGGGATCTTGTCAGAACTTTGTGGGCTCTGGTATGGTAGATTGCACGCTGCACCTTGCCTAGAGGACTAATGCAAGCTATTTCTGTATTGCTGCCAACTCTTATTATTCAGAAACTGAAGGATTGAGTTGGGGCTCAAGGCAATGTGCTCTGTGATGCTAATAATATTAATACCTTCCATTTGGTTAACATTTTATGCTTTGGAAAGCACTTTCCAACACCTTATCTCACTTCATTCTCATAACAACTGTGTAGAGCATTTAGGACATTACAGGACAGAAAAGAAAACAAAAAATAGAGTTGATTTATGAAATGTCAGACCTAGAAGAGTGCTTCCAGGAAAAAAACTAGTTTTGAATTCAAATTCTCCCTCTATCACTTGGGCATGGTTCCTCAACTGTAAAATAAAAGTTTAAACCAGTGATTCCCAAAGTGGGCACCACCGCCCCCTGGTGGGTGCTGCAGCAATCCAGGGAGGCGGTGATAGCCACAGGTGCATTTGGGGGTGGTGAATAACTGTAAAGGGGCGGTGATAGTATGTGACAGGGGGCACTAAGTAATATTTTTTCTGGAAAGGGGGCGGTAGGCCAAAAAAGTTTGGGAACCACTGGTTTAAATATACAGACATAAAACATATAGGCCTCTGAGGTTGCTTCCATCTTTAGATTTATGCTGTTTCAGTCATTTCCAACTCTTCATGACACCTTGGAATGTCCTTGGCAAAGATATTGGAGTGGTTTGCAATTTCCTTCTCCAGCTCACTTTACAGAGGAGGGATCAGAGGCAAAGTTAAGAGACTTGTCCAGGGTCACACAGCTACTAAACATCTGAGGCCAGATTTGAACTCTTCCTGACTTCAGGTCCAGAACTCTATATCACCTTGCTACCCTGAGAATAATGATACTGAGAGGTGGAAAAAAGGCCCCTTGTAGTCCATGGAGTTGAATGTTCTTTTTGCAGAGAAAGAGCCTGAGCAATGATTTGTCCAAGATTATACAGAGATTTAGTTGTAGAACTAGAATCAGAAACAGTGTATTTAAACCTGCTGTTCCACGCATTTCCTTCCTATGTTACAATGTGTATTTAAGGGTCACAAAGCAAATTAGAAGCGGAGGTGGGACAAGATAGTAAGTCTCCTGATTAATTAATCATCCACTCAATTAACAAGCATTTATTAAGTGACTGCTTTATACAAAGTACTGGGTTAAGCTGGGAATATAAAGATAGAAGTGAAACAGACCCTTTTCTCAAGGGTCCTACATTCAATCATGGATGGCACATTAAATACATAGAGATACAAATGAGTATGTATTAAATGAAAACAAAGTAGTCTTCAGAGGGAAGAGCCCTGAAGATAGTTCTTGAACTAAGTCTTGAAAGAAACAAGGGATTCTAAGAGGCAGAGGCGAAGAGAGAGGACATTCCATGCATGGGAGGTATCCAGTGTCAAAGGCACAGAGATGACGAGAATCCCATTTAAAATATATATATTTTTACTTTATTCTTAAATTCCAGTTTGTGAAAAATAAATGAGTCAGTGTGTCTAATGAGTTCAATGTGTAGTAGAGGTTAAGACATAAAAATGATTGGAAGAATGGGAAGGGTTAAAATAGCGAAGCGCTTTAAATGACAAACTATGGGATTTTTCTTTTATTTGAGAGGTAAAAATGAGCCACTTGGAGTTTGCTGATCATTCAACGGACAAACATTTATTAAGTGCTTACTGGACAGATAGACGTCTCAGTAGATAGAATACTGGACCTAGAGTCACTGAACCCTGTTTGCCTCAGTTTCCTCATCTGTAAAATGAATTGGAGAAGGAAATGGCAAACCACTCTAGTATCTTTGTCAAGAAAACCCCAAATGCAGACATGAAGTCAGATATTATATTATTGAAAATAAGTGAAAAGTACCTACTAGGACCAGTGCTGGCACTGTACTAAGCACTGGGAATACAGAGTGAGGGGAATGTGGTGAGACCTATGCTTAAGGGAATTTACTTTGGTAACTACATACAAGGGTCATTGACTCTCATATCTTATTACATATGAGGGTTTATTCATATAGCAAGATTTAAGATCAAATGCTTAAGTGAGGTGATAATCCTTTTCCTAATATGGCTCCTTAAACAGAAACTCTAAAAGGAAACACAGTCCAAAAGACAATACTCTAAAATTGTACTTGAAGCAATACAATCATTAATCCTAATAAAGAAGAAAAGTGAGATGGTACCTAAATGTCTGATAAATTTTTCTATATATATAAAGAAATATGTAAGTATACATATATATACACACAAAAATAAATAATATATTTACAAAATAATATATGCATGTGTATTTGAATTCATATTAGTATTTTCAAACTAGAAGAATATATTTTTCATTTTTTTTCATTTTTTTAAACCCTTAACTTCTGTGTATTGGCTCCTAGGTGGAAGAGTGGTAAGGGTGGGCAATGGGGGTCAAGTGACTTGCCCAGGGTCACACAGCTGGGAAGTGTCTGAGGCTGGATTTGAACCTAGGACCTCCCGTCTCTAGGCCAGACTCTCAATCCACTGAGTTACCCAGCTGCCCCTAGAAGAATATATTTTTCAAAGAGTTTAATGCCCAGAGTGAGCTGGGGCTTAAGGAAAAAAAGATATTTCAAAATACTTTTCTTTTTCAGCTCTGTTTAAAACTAAACATTTAATAGGGGAAGGCTAAGACCACACTAGAAGGAGAAGCTTCAATAATGTTAGCAAACCATGAAAGAGAGGCAAGACAATGCAACTTTTGTTTATTTACCAGAGAAAATTATCTTCTAACTTGTAGGAAAACATGTAAGAGGAAAATAAGGTTGATGAAAGGAGAAAAAGATCCCAACTGGTTCAAACTGATTACATACTAACATAGTAAAAGAAAAACAACAAACACTTATGTTACTTGATCAATTCCAAGAATTTATGGGATAATAGTAAGTCATCCTATGGGATTGTGATTGCCTTGGTCTACTTGTAAGGATTGAATCGGTAGTCTTTGAGGTTAAAGATGACACTTTGTGTTAAATCTACAAAGGGAGAAGGTTCAATGTGTCAGTAAGAATTAGCTCCTTTTAAACCAACAACAAAAACCCAACTTTTCCTAGAAATCTAGACAAAGTGGTGCAAAGATCAGATAATATCACCTTGAGAGAGAACTTTGACCTCAGAGCCTATAAATCAACACAACCATAACTCCCCGCCCCCACAAGACCTGATCACCTATTACCTGTTCAGCCCTAGAAATAGATATAGTTGGAGAAATGACAGTACAAGGCCCCAGACACCAAGTTCTTAAACCTCACCAAAAAGGAATAAGGGCACTGGAATT
Organism: Gracilinanus agilis; assembly: GCF_016433145.1. Classification (NCBI taxonomy): domain Eukaryota; kingdom Metazoa; phylum Chordata; class Mammalia; order Didelphimorphia; family Didelphidae; genus Gracilinanus; species Gracilinanus agilis. Next base: position 196,202,846 of record NC_058131.1, on the reverse strand, counting down.
TCTCCCATTGGAACTATCAATTGGTCCAACCATTTTGGAAAACAGTTTGGGATTATGTAAGAAAGTTCTAAAATTGCTTATACTCTTTGGCCCAGAAATCCTACTATTGGTTTTATAGTCTTAAGCAAATTATTGGCACCTTATCTGTATGAAAGCTTGATTGCAATATTATATGGAATATTAAATTGGAAGCAATTTGTTTGCTTGATGATTGGGGGAAATGATTGAGTGAATTTTTAATGGATATAATGGAGCCAAATGACTCATAAAGTATGATGAACAAAAAGCATGCAAAGAAATATGAAAAGGATTGCATGAAATAAGGAAGAGAAACAAAGAAAATCAAATCAAAAGAAAATATATGCAAATATTGAAATAAATGTAAAATTAAAATTCAATTGAATAGATGAAGAAAACTTTAAATAATAAGAAAACATCTCTACAAAGGCACCAACTTTCAAGCCTACAGCTGAACTTCTATGTTAGTCTCCATGTACCATTAGCTTTAATTATTCTTTAATGTTGTTTTACTTAGCTACATCTGGGAATTAATCAATATACGGGGTTGACTTGATAATCTGCTGACCAATTATTTGGCATGTGTGACAAAATTTATCAATAAAATGAATAACTTTTTTAAAAAAAATCAATAATGTTTAAAAAGCAAAATTGATGAGATCCAAGATAGGGGAAAAGAATCTCATAGCATTTAAAGTAGCTCTTTTTGTGATGGTAAAGAACTGGAAACTGAAGGTATGTCCATCAATTGGAGAATGGCTGAACAAGTTGTGGCATATGATTGCGATCAAATATTTTTGTGACATCAGAAATGATGAAAAAGGTGATCACATAATCACACACAAAAAAATACCAACCAGCCCTGTAAAGACTTATAAAACAATGCAAAGTGAAGTGAGCAAACCCTGGAGAAGGTTGTATTCAGTAACAGCAATAACATATGATGATCAAATATAATTGACTTAACTATTATCAGGATTGCAAAGAACCAGAATACCTCTAAGAGACTCATGATGAGAAAGGCTACTCATCACCACAGAAGGAGCTCATAAAGCCTGAGTGTGGACTGAAACGTGCCATTCTTCACTGTATTCCCTCCATGAACTTTTCGCTAGTGTAAGAAATATGGGTCCTCTTTTACAATATGATGAATGTGGAAATATGTTTTGTGTAATAACACATGTACCACCTATATCATATATGCCTGCCATCTTGGAAAAGGGGGAGGAACTGGAGGAAGGGAGAGAGCATGGGTCACAAAATGTCAGAAAATGATTTTTGAAAATTGTATCAACATGAAACGTGGAAGAAAATGAAAGAGGGGAAAAAAAAGCACAAGTGGTGACTAGAGGCTATCTAGGTCCAGAAATTAAGATAGCTTACACTAAAGAAAAAGGAGTATTGACCTGGGCAGGAGACAAATGACACTGGCCCTGGGGCTTATCGTAGCATTCCACTCAGATTCCTGCTACTGCACTTACAAGCATCATGAATCATTTGCAGGAACCGTAACCTGAACCATAAGGGAGGAATCTGAGGGGCTCAGAAGTGCCCCCGTAGTCATTCCCTTTTCTATTCCTTATATTCTTTTTAATAAAGTTATTTTAAGTTCAAATACCATTAGAACCGGAGGAAGGGAAATTGAATATCTATAGGAAAAAGATACACTTGACAAAGCCCCATAAACTGACAAGTGCTGCTCTCCAGGTTCTTGCCCTCAGGAACTCGGCTCAATATCATTAAGAACCCACAAGAATGATTTTATAAATCCACTAGTAATGAAAAGCTAGACCTTTTTAACACTTGTTTGCATAGGGTTAACCGGAAGGTTTGAAGGATCCTCGTTCTGGACACTCATGATTAGAGGACACATGCATTTTAAATCATATTGCCCTACTTGGTTCTTTAGGGTTCATTTCCTGAGAGGAATGAATTATGTCCAAAATACTTATGAGTACACCTGGCTATAATACACGTTCATATTATCATAATAACTATTATTTTCATAGAGCTTCATGATTTACCAAGCACTTACCTATCTAACTTTAGAATCATTACTGGGGCATTTTTTTTTCCTTTCCAGTAAGGACCCCTTCTGCAGCTGGACAGAGAATATAGTTCTGGGAGTTCCTGACCAACTAGAAGAAAGATCAGATTCCTTTTCCCATACTCTTCTGCTCGTTACATCACCACTCTGGAGCCCTGAAGAAAAAAATACTCAAAGGTTAGGTTTCACTCATACCGAGGGAGTCTCTTGAGGGGGCAGATGGGGTGATGGGATAGAATGGTACACATGTAAATAAGGAATGGGACAAGTATAATTTCCTACAGACAAAAAAACTCTCACAAGCAGGCATTGACATAAAAGTTAACAAGTAGTTATAATAATTAATAACTACTATTATACTTTCCCAATTGATTGAGATTAGTTTCAAAATGGAAAGTACTTTTTGGGACAACTGAATAGACATTTTACATTTCACTTTGCCTCTGAACTGTCCAGACAACACTTTGTCAGATTCAGTCGCTTTTTCACGATCATCTCCCATGCAAAAACTCCCTCTGCCACCAGTCAGGTGTTCCACATGAACCAGGATCTCTCAGCTCCTCAGGTTCATGAGGCTGCCTCCAAGTACGGCACATTTTTCTTGGGTTTGCTGTTTGGCCTCATCTTTTCAGGCAAAAACCAATCAAGCAAATGAAAATCAACAAATAAGCAAAGCAGAAAGAAGCAGCCAGCAACTCCGACTCAAATACAAATAACTCAAATAGCTACATGACCCATGTTATGATGTGGGGTAAAAGGGTGCTTGCCTATTCCCTATCTGTCAAAGGAGATATAGAAGCCATGACAGGATGGGAAGCCAGGAAAGGAAAGACATTGGGGGAATAATACTCACTTTTAAAGATTTGCTGAGCGGTTGATTCTTCTAGCTCAGCGGCCTATAAGAGGATTATTTTGCTTCTCGAGAGTCCCCAAGTTCTTTAGTTTTGAGTCATGCATGGTCAGACAAAGCAATTAGTGGTTTTACAAATCATAGAGCATCCAAGTGTTAAGCTTACTCAGAGGCAGGCAGAGAAGTTCTGCACTGGTTCTTGGAAATTTCCCATTGAATATGCTTATGTGATCCGCTCAACAGCTGTATGTAGTTAAGTAGTTCAAGTGTGATTATACCCCTTTTAGAGATGAGAAAACTGAAAAGTCAAATAATCTTTTGAAGGTATTATAGCTAATAAGTAGCAGTTCTAGTATATGATCCAAGGTACTTTCAAACTGATCTAGAATTAGAATTATGTAGCTGTCTCCACAGTTTGAGACATTAAAAATCTTAATGAGATAACAACTAATGAACTAATAAGTCATTTACCCTTATTGTACTCCCTGTGTACCCCCTTGACCACTAGCCTCTACATTCTGGAAGGGTGGTACAACCTGGGTTTCTTCCATTATATATAATGCCAAAGTATAGTATTATGGAATTCCCTGTCCTTGGGGATGTTCAAGCAGAGGCTAGATGATCTTTTGTAGGTGAAAAGGAGCTTTCCTTAAATGATGCCTAAGGATCATTCCAGTATCAGTGAACCCAGTATTGGGAGATGAAAAGTATCATTGTTGTGGTTCAGCTATTTTAGTCATGTTTGATTTTTTGTGATTCCATTTGGGGTTTTCTTGGCAGAGATCCTGGAGTGGTTTGCATTTTCTTCTCCTTTTATAGATGAGGAAGTTGAAGTAAATAGGGCTAAATGATTTGCCCAGGGTCACACAGCTATTGAGTGTCTGAGGGCTGATTTGAACTCAGGAAGTCTCCTCTTCCTGATTCTACTGCCAGTGCTCTATCCAATGTACCACCTAGCTGCCCTACTAATGGATTAGATAAATGCAAATTAAATCTGTCCCAAAATGTTACATCAAATTGGCAAAGAAAGTAAACAAGTTCAATGTAGGGAAACGGGCACACTAATCCATTGTCCATGGTCCTATCAATTTGTCTGATCATTTTGGAAAGCAATTTGGAATCAGGGAAAATGTCCATTTAAGCCATATGCACTCTAAAATACTTCAAGGTCACTGGGAAAGATGAGAATGACAGAAATTTAATTCTATTTCTCTTTCTCCTTAGGAAATTCCTTGCATAAGTCATCAATAACTTATCTAGGTCATATTTTTATTCATGCAACAGTTGATGCTTATCATAATCCAATAAAGCAGAGTGTAAGTTTATTATGAGTGAATTTATGGATTCATTTACTTTTTAAATTATTCAACCATGCAATATTATTTTCACCTGAGGATTGGTAATCTTTCCTCATAGTGTTTAATTCATCATGAATTGCCTGTGTAATGTAGACTAACTGAATTTGCACAAATTCTATAAGAGTAAATCTAATTGAGCAAACACCCCCTTAGATTAACATCTTCTCTCTTGATTGAATGTCCTAAGTGTATAAGGTACACTACATGTGGAACACCGATTGGTATTAAATAGAGCTTAGTTCGCTACGACTTTATTCATTTCCTCCACTGAATATAAATCTGCTGCAAACCTTTTTTTCTAAGAGCAAGGATATGTTAGGTAAAATATAGTGCCTTTAAGATCATAGGTGCTAAACAATAACAATAATAATAGTCATGAGAGAGAGGATGGTATCTGATATTATATTGCATGAATAAAATCTTCACATATTTCAGAATTTTCAGAGGGATCCCTTTTTCTCCCTCTCCCATTCAATCCCCATAGTCAGAAAAGCTGTGTTAATATTTCTTCTAACTTTAGTCTTCCATTATATAGGTACTGCTGGATTATTGATTCATAAATTCAGATGCAGATAAGAAGTACCACAGAAAACGTGGTAATAACTGACAAAATTTTAATGGAAACTGTGGCATGTATATTGAGAGGCATACAATAACATTTAAATCATTAAAGGTGGGGCTTATTTGAGCCAGGCATATTTTATTGGTGGCAGGATTATCAATTCTAAGGGGATCATTGTTATATCTCCACAGTAGATTTGTCAAGTTTCAGTTTAAGTAAGAAACTCAGTAACACTTCTATATTTGGCTTCTCAAACACACACTTAAGCTGACAAGTCAGAGTACCAGTATAATTGATATATTGGAACTTCAGCCTTCAGTGTCCCAGAATGACCTTGTAATTATAAACTTCACCATGCAGGAAAACAGATATCCTCTTGGGAGGCAATATGGAGTAGTAAAAAGAACAGTGGTCCTGGGTCATGAGACCAAAAAGTGGAAAAATAAGACATTTTCTCTGATTCCCGCACCCCCACAAACATCTCTACAATTGGAAATGTATATAAGAAAGAAAGTGATTGCATCTATCTCCATAGTTTAAAACATCAAAAACCCTAATGAAGTAATATTAACAGAGAAGGCTAATCTATAGACCCTACTGAATTCTTTCAAAACCACTCCCTCCACTAGACTCTAATCCACATAGTAATTCCCTTGATACTGTCGCAGCATCTGTTAGCTAATCATACTTCCCTATTCCTCTATGTACTTTTTATTTAGGGCAACAAGCCAAAGATCTTAATTCTGCTCCATTTCTTACTCTGTGCAGGGAGAAAGAAGTAGTGGAAAGAAGAAGAATGTTCTTTCCCATATGGAGGCATCTCTGCTAGGCTACAGAAGCAATCAGTAAGAGAACAGAGGAACAGAGGGAACTGAGGCGTGGCACCTGGAGTATATGAGGATCCTCCTGATCTGAAGGAAAGGAAACTGACATTCATTCATCTGAAGCTGGCTCTGTAAGCCTAGAAGTCACTTGGGAACAGAGACTGAGAACAAGGAAAAGTCAAGTTCCCATCGTGAAAGAAAGTTGGAAAACTTTAAGGTTCACCCCATGGGGAACTCTATTATCAAAAGGGAAGGGATCAGAAAGTGGGTGAAAGGGAAATACAAAAGGGAAAAAAATGAAAGTACCAAAGATCTCAGAAGGAAAAATCAAAACAAAACAGACAAAATCTCTGAGTACAAGCAGATAAGTCAACAGGGCAGACACTAATAAAGGAACAGAAAGGGGCCTTTAAATCATCTAAATGAGTCCATCTTTGAATAAATATTGTAAGAAAATGAAAAAACCAGTAGCTGAAGTAGTAGAGTAAGCAGAGTACCCTGTGGATTTCCAAGAGAGTATGAAGCTATAGCAAGATACTCCCAAATGGTTCAAAAGGGAAATGAGAACTTTGAAAGCAGAATTTATGACCTGATCAGCAAAGTAGAAAAAATTGAGTCCCCAGTTGAAATCTTAAACAAAGAGAGTGAGAGAGAAAGAGAAAGGGAAAGAGAGAGAGAGAGAACAACTAAGAAGGAAAATTTACAGAAGTAAATGAGATTCTCAAAAAAAAGAGAAGGAAAAAGCTATATTATTAAAGGAAAATAGGATCTCCATGCAAAGCAAATCCCATTGATAGCTTTCAAAATTTCATAGACACAACTTAAAGATTATAAGTCTCAGAAGAACATGGGAAGTACAAAAAAGTGACAATTGTAATGCAAGAAATAATAGAAGAAAAATGTTCCAAACTTCTGAAAACAGAAAATAAAATGGTGCCTTAAGGAATCCATTTTCTTGGAAAAAAAAAACCTCTCTGCTACAAAATCCAAGATATCTAGTAGTTAAATCGAACATTTCTAATGAAAAATAACAAATTATGGAACCTTAAAACTGAAAGGAAAGAAATTCAAATAAAACAAGACTTCTATTGCCCTCCAGAAGCTGCGGAAGAGAATAGGATAATATTTTAAGAAGAAAGGGGCTCAAAATAAACCACAAGGTAATATACCTTCTAAACTTGAGCCTAATCATCAATGAAAATAAAGATGGATATTCAATAAGAGACATTTGCAGCAATCCTATGAAGAAAATCAAATATGACAAAATTATTTGATTTTCATATATTTCAGATAGCACAATTAAAGAAAGGAAAACTCTGCAACCAAGGAAGAAAGAAGTAATAGAATAATTTACCTGGGGGTTGTGGTGGTGGTGGTGGTAGAAAGGACACACTAGCAAGTTTTTATAATAAGCTCCCTGAGTAGTTACAAGCCAAGTCCATGCTTTCTAGCATATTCCTGAATAGAATAGACCCAGACAAGATTTCTTGGAAAATAGAGAAAAATGATCATTGGAAAGGCAGAGGTAACATTGCACAATTAGGTACATAGTAAAATTTCCAATGAAGAACAATAATTCTATCATTTCTATCTTCTTTAGGAACTTATATCTCTAAAAATGAGGTGAAATAGGAAAAAATTAGAGAGAAAGAGAGATCTACAAAGCAATAACATACAAATGTTAGATAAGAGGAAGAAAGAAAAAAGGAATTAAATCAAGTGGAACTCTAAAACTAGAGAAAAGGGTGACAAATTGGAGGGGGAGCTTAAAGGAAATAGTTATCTTAAAGAGATTAAACAAAAATAAATAATGAGACAACGTGCTATCATTATGAAAGAAAGGAAGGATATTTGAATTTTTAAAAAGCATAACAGACAAAATGAAAGAAAATATTGACATAACTCTTGTCTATTAAATGTTAATGGATAAACAATCTAATAAAACAAAAGGTATGGCAAATTGAATAAGAAAATAAAACTTTACAATCTATTGCTTACAAGAAACATACTTAAAACAGAAATATATGAAATAAAAATGAGGCACTGGAATAAAGTTTAATATATATGATATGAATACAAAAAAATTAGAAGTTGGAATCATGTACATTATAAAACAAAGAGGTTTCACATTTAAAAAGATGAATAGGAAAATATCTTTAACTGAAAGGAACCATAGATAACAAATAAATATCAATATTAATCTATTTGCTTTAAATATTTTAGCATTAAAATTTATGAAAGAAAAATTAACTGAATTACAAGAAAATATAGAGAGTAATACAAGTGACAAAATTCTTCAATTTTCCTTTCAATTTTGGAAACATCTAAAAGAAAGATAAACAAAGGAGAGAATAAAGAATTTAAGAAGTTGCTGGAAAAATGAAAGCTAAAACTTTTATGCTGTCTCCTAAATGGGACTGCTAAAGGATACCTATATTTCAATGATCCAGGATAATTCTGAGGGAATAAAGATAAAGAATAGTATCCACCTTGAGAAAAAAACTGTTGGAGCTGGAATGCAGTTCAAAGCATATGATTTTTCAATTTAGTTTATTTGGGTTTTGGTTTTATATGATTATTTTGTTACAAAAATGAAAAAAGAGAGAAATATGTTTTCCATGACAATACATGTATAACCCAGACAAATTGCTTGCCAGCTCTTGAAGGGAGTGGGTTGAAGGGAGGAAGGGATACAATTAGGATCATATAACTTCAGAAAATTTATGTGAAAATTTGTTATTATTACATATAATTGGTAAATAAAAGGTCTATATAAGAAGTATACATGTATTTCTTAGAACCAAATGGAATTTTTATAAAAAATGACTATATGATAGGGCATAGAGATATTGCAAATACATTTTAAAAGATAAAAATACTATATACATCCTTTACCGACTATAAAACAATGTGAAGTATAATGAATTCAGGAAGTGCAAATAAAAGACAGATACAAATGGAAACTTAATAATGAAATCCTAATTAGTGAGTAAGAAAAGAAACAAATTATAGAAACAATAAATATATGAAAGAAACTTAAAATGAAACAAAATGCCAACATTTTGGAGATGTAACTAAAGCAGTCATGTAGAGGGAAAAAATGCCACATTTCTAAATATACTTTGACAAAATTGAAAGAGAGAGGATTAATGAATAGAATATACATTTAAAATGAGAAAGTCAATAAATATACAAACCTAAAATAAATACAAAAAACAGATACAAATAATCAGAAGTGAAATGGATAAACTAAAAACTAGAGAAAAAAGAAACAATAAATAAAATGTAAAGTTGGTTCTTTGAAAAGACTAACAAATTTTATGAACTTTTATATAAGTTGATCAAAAAGAGGGCAGAAAAATCAAAGTAACAGAATAGGAAATAATACCCAAACTAAAAAAAGACTAAATAGATACCTTGAATAATATGATCTCACAGAAAGACATAGAATTATGTGCTTCTACAGGAAATATGAAAAGTTTTGTCAGGGAGTAGAGGAAACTCAGTGCTGATGGATTTACAGAAGAATTTTCTAAGATTTTAAAATAACAATTAATAATAATACTTAAATAATTCTCAAAAATTGAGAAACCATTCTCCCCTTTTGTCCTGCTATCTAATCCATGAAAGAAATAGCACAGAATGAGACTAATAAATAAATATTATTTTTTTGGTTTTGTTTTTAAAACCCTTACCTTCTGTCTTGGAGGCAATACTGTGTATTGGCTCCAAGTAAGGGCTAGGCAATGGGGGTTAAGTGACTTGCCCAGGATCACACAACTGGGAAGTCTCTGAGGCCAAATTTGAACCTAGGACCTCCCATCTCTAGGCCTGACTCTCAATCCACTGAGCTACCCAGCTGCCCCCATAAATTAATATTATTAATGAATATCTACCCAAAAATTCTCAACAAAATCCTGTCAAATAGACTACAAAAATTTACTCCCCAAATCATTCAATATGACCAGGTTAGATTTATATCAGCAATGCCTTGGTAGTTCAACATTAGGAGAAAGTCAACATATGTACATTAATTATGTAAATTCAAAGTTCAACACTTTGTGTGGAAGTTAAAAGTACCATAATATCTATTTCTCAATGTCATTAGTTATGATGACTACTAGTTCTCTCTTCCTTCAACTAAATGCAATATTTTTATAACTGAAATCACTTGAGAGCAGCTACAGATATAATTTGAAATCTTCAACAATTATATTCAAATAAAATTGTCCTTAATCTTTTATTTTCCTTTTCAAAAAAGTGGAAAAAATATCCCTTTTTGATGGATAGAATAGTTTGAAAAGAAAATCAGCTGGTGCAGTTAAAATTTATGCAAGCAGACAATAGAGGCAATAAAGTTAGTAAAAATATATAAACTCAAAGTAAAAATCCCAAGGCGCTCTCTCCCCAATATGATTCATTCTACTTAGAATTAGAATGTACAAGTATTATTTATCTAGAAAAAAGAACAACATTTTGCTTTGGACAAATGATTTATGGACATTTTGAATAAAATATAATAATTTGAAATATCTTGAAAATGTACATGCAGAGTACACTGTCAAGGCAAGAAAACTTTTCCACATAAAATTAGATTGTTTTCATTATAAAACCAAACTTGTTTTCATTATAAAACCGAACTTGTTTTTATTATAAAACCAAACTTTTTCAAGAACTATGATACTGAAAGAATTGCTTTTAATGTGTAAGATCACTTATAGAATGGTTGTCTAAAAAAGCTCATACAATAGGAAAATGTTGGTGCCACCCTTAGCTGTTGATAAAGTTGAAAGTATGTTTGAGGAAATATATGCAAAGCATTTAAACTGACTGGTTTTAGATGATAGAGTGGGAAGGACTATCACCATTATATCTGAAGACATTTGTCTTAAATTATTTGAGAAACCAAAATTTCATTTTGTTTTGCAAGTGGATAAAACAACAGATGAAGTAAAAACTGTTCTTTTGATTGTGTAATACATGAAATATCAATGAAATTCTATAGATTTATTATTCTGAAAATTAATCGATGGAAATGCCACATCAAAAGAAACTTGAATATGACTTATAGTTTTAAAAATGAAAATGATGCTAAAAAAAGAAATTGGCTCTGCTTTTGTAAAGTTCAATAAATTTCAAGAAAAAATATGTCCCTATCCCATCCATAAAATTTGGACACATTACAATCATTGAACTTGAGAAATATGAATGAGAAACCATACATTTTTAAGTTGTTATAAGAAAAAAATCAACTTTATATTAAACAGCTCATTTAAAGGAAATTTCTTTACAAAAGTGTATACCAACATATAAGCAAACATTGGAGTACTTCATTATTAATGTGAAATTCTGACTTTGTTGTGTCAAAGTACTTCTTGGTATATTTGAGCTAAAAAGAGAAATTGCCATTTTTCTCAGTAATTATAATAAAGACAGAGCAAATTTATTTTTTAAACAAAAATGTCCTCCCAAACTTTGCATATTGGGTGGACATTAAAAAAACACCCCAACAACAGTGAATATTTTAATATAAAAATACAATACAATCTAAATAAATACAAGGTCCTCAAATTCATACTCTAGTCCATAAAAATAAAGTGATTACAAGTATGGAAAAATGAGAGCTACATATAATAATTTATAAATCATATTTTTACATATTCCTATTTTAAAAGGTAAATTTAGTTATTAATCTAAATGACCTGTCCATAAAAAGATTTCTCATTTTGTTTTAAATACTTAGTTACTTACAAACTGTGATGGATATGGAATACATTTGCCACAGAAACTTTTTATTATAATATTTGGTCTTATTGTACCTAAAACAGAACAGTTAATAGATTTGCTTTGTGATAGTAAATTGACACAGGCACTTGAACGTGAAAATCTTATTATGTCTTTGTTTCTAGTGAATAAAAAATTCTTCTAATTTGTCAAACAAAGTGATCCTAAACCTAATCTTACTGCTGTATCAAGTTTTTGGTGAGGAATTATCTCTACTGATCCAGATCAACATATGATGTTCTTTAATTTTTAGTCTTAAAGAGAATATTCGGGGGAGGAGGGGACTAAAAAGTTAAATGATTTTCAAAGGATTATGTAGTAAAAAAAAGAGTATGGGGGAGAGAGAGCCAGATGAGATAGTGGTAGATCCACTTGGGGATCCCCCTGAATACCCAGTGGGGATCTCTGGGTATTCTAACCTCTGGTTAGTGAGAGTGAAGCAGAATCACTTTCTCTCACCAGGCCAATTGAGCGAATGCCTTGGAGAGAATTGGTATATAAAATCACTAACTCTTTTATTATAAGAGGGGTACAAACTGAGGATCAGAACAAGGGGTCCCTAACTCTAAAGAATCTAGCTATTCACCAAAAATCCTTCTACGTCACTCACAAGAGGGAGCCTTCGAGACTTCTGGCTAACTTACCAGCTCCCTAGTTCTATCTAGGTGTTCTCCCAAAGCTGATTAAGCTACCTATCTATGACCCTCAGTAGTTAGTTTGATATAGTCCAAAAGCTGTCTCCAAAACCTGTTAGGATTGCTCTCCGGGAAGTCATTGACTCTCCCAGTTGTCACTTCCAAACTGTTCCTCCTCTGCCTTCTGCCTGCTAAGATCCTTTCCCTTGAGTTCCTAGGATGTGCTTTAAAGACAGCCTTCCACTTCTCTTAAAACTTACCCTATCTCTACCCTTTTCCCATTACAATAGCTAGTATTGTTAGTGTGGAACTTGAACTCAGGTCTTCCTGACTAAAGCCAATTCTCTATCCACTATTTATCACATTGCCTTTTGAAATACATAGTATCTAACTTCTGTGAAACTGGGTTTTCTGCTGTAGACATTTGAAATGAAACCAGCTTTCTAACCTGTCATTTGCACAAGACTTTCCTCATTTGGCGGAGAAAATCATTATTTGAGGCAGAGTTGGTAAAAGGTTGGAAAGAAGAGATTCTTCATTTTTTTAAAATGTTTTTTGGCTTTCAGAAAGGACTAAGTGTTTCTTGGTTCTTTTTAGGGAGAAGTTTCTGGAGGGGGAGAAAGATTCTCTGAAGAAAGGAAACATAGAGTAGCAGGTACTCCAGGCATGTTTCTATTCTCAGCTTGTCTCCCTAGAGAATTTGTGGAATTTCCCCTCAGATGAAATCAGGAAAACTTTTTCTCTCTCTTTTTTGAGCTGAGATATCTCATGCCCAGTGGGAAAGCTTATTCATGCTGTGTGCTATCTCTTATATTCTAATATGTATACTATATCTCATTTCCTAGCCAGGATGAAAAAGGAGGAGGGTTGGGCGTGGGGCTAGCAACCCCACCCTGTAAAAACTACATCTGCTAAAGAAACTGCAACCTAAAGTAGGGGCAGCTGGGCTAGCTCAGTGGATTGAGAGCCAGGCCTAGAGACGAAAAGGTACTAGGTTCAAATCCGGACTCAGACACTTCCCAGCTGGGTGGCCCTGAGCAACCCATTGCCTACTGGTTGTGGTCCTATGCTCCTAGAATGGAGTCCCAGGATAAAAGAAAAAAAAATAATATCTTATTTCTGTTTGCTATTGGCTTGGGTAAATTATGGGCCTATTCATTCTCCATAGTGTGTAATAATCTTTTCATGACTGACATTCAGCAGAGTGAAGCCTTCAGATATAGCTTAAAGAGTATTACCAAGAATGCAGCCTGAAACTAAAAATTATTTACCCTAGACTCACAATATTTAGGAAGACAGATACATATAATCCTAGTCCAGTTTAATTTTCTGAAGAGAAAACTGTCACTGATCCTGTGGCCCCAATCTTCTGCACCCCTCCTGGCAATAATCAAAATATCCCTTGACTGAAGATAATACAAAGATATATATTCATATATATTATTTATATATAATTAATATGATAATATGTAGCTATCCATGAGTCAAATTTGGACAAATCCATATAGATTCACACATATAACCTTTGTGGCAACACATATGCAACAAAAAATATTGATTTTAATTTGTAGATGAAATGGAATTTCAAATGGCAATATCACAAATGACATAATCACTGTTAGAAAATGCACTGGAAAATTCATCTATTACGTTTATAATTATATGTCATAATTATAATTACATAATTATGGCTATTTTACAAGTACTTAATATGAACTATTTAGAAGATTTAATATGTACATGCATATGAGTATTATACTATTTTATTGTATACTTGTTTTTTGTTTTATAAAAATTATAATAAATTCTTAATGTTATATGACAAAAACATGAGTTAACAAAACTCTTTTTGAAGGTTGATTCATGAATAACATCTGAGTTATTTTTAGGGTTTTGCTATATAAAATTAGGAAATACTGAGTTAACTAAATGCCTTCTTTTTTTGCCTCTTGTTATAGTTTAATTACCCCAGTTGCTTCCTTTAAAAGACAATGTATATCTTCTTTCTCAACATGATGAACATGGAAATATGTATTTCATTATAGCACATGTACACCCTATTATATTACTTGCTTTCTTGGGGCAGTGGGAGGGGTACTAGAGAAAGAAAGAACATTCATAACAAAATATCAGAAAAAAATTAAATTGTATTAACATGTAACCTGGAAAAAATTAAATAAAACTAGTCAAATTGGAAAAAAAGCTTCTTAATTGATAGAATGGATGACCTGGTTTCAGATCTGACTAATACAATCTAGTAAGCATTTATTTAGGACCTACCATGCTCTAGGCCCTATACTAAGTACTAGGAATGAAATTAGTAAAAAGAAAGACAGACCCTGTCCTTAAGGAGTTTGCAATCTAAATGGGAATATACTACACAAAAGGAGGCAGGAAAGGGTAGGCAAAAATCATATAATCAATGGGTACCTAGTGCAGGGGCATTTTGTGCCATGGAAATGGAAACAGTCAAAGAAGCAGATGCAAAGGGGAGTGTTAGCTCAGAATATATTTTTTGTAGCTAGGCAGAGAAGAGGATAGAGTATCAAGCCTGAAGTCAGGAAGACTGATCTCTGAGTTCAAAACTGGTCTCAGATACTTACAAGTTGTATGACCTAGGACAAATAACTTAACCCTATTTGTCTCAGTTCTTCATCTGTAAAATGAGCTGGAAAAGGAAATAGGTAACCACTGTAATATTTTTGCCAAGAAAACCCTAAATGGGATCATAAAGATTAGGATTCAAATGAAAATGACTCAACAATAATTTCTGCACTTTATAAAGGAAGGTATTGGGGGGAGTTTGGTATCCTTATCCTTCCTTCCTGATCAGAAGGAAGAAGAAACTGCCAGAGGTAGTGTCAAACAAGGTTTGAATAAGCAGCATGGGAGTGAGTTTAGAAGTGATGAGCTTATCCTTACAGGGCTAGTTTATTCCATTTGGAACTAGGCAAAGCAGCAGATCCAAAGTGGAGTGTGCCAGTCCAGTTTCTGATCATTGACTAATTCTGTGATAAAGGAAAAGTACTTTCACATCTGTGAACTTTGGCTTCATTAACTATAAAATGTGAATAATCATACTTATACTTTCTTATTTAGAGCGTTGTAAAATTTAAAGAAGAATAATGTATACAGAACACTTTGCAAACTTTGCCTTTATATAAGTCTTCCCCTAAACTGCTGCAAGCTATGCAATCATAGCAAAACCACTCACATATTTTTTTTAAGTTTTGTTTTGCTTTGTTTTTACCTAAGCTGATTAGTGAAAATCAATCTAGTACAACATCTGGAACCCCAGTTGATTGGTTACGGTATTTACAATTATGTGAAAAGACCATAGTATTTCATCTCGTGTGAAACATTACAGTTTCAAGAGACTAGGGAAAATTCTGTTATCCTGCATATGGGGACCATTTCAGCTTTTAGGTAAAACATAACTATAATAGAAAATCACCCTTAAATATTGAAGACATAGCTACCAGAAATTTTTGCAATGATATATTTTTCTGTCATCAATGTCTAGTACAAAAAGCCCTGGATTAGAAATTCAGAAACCTGGATCCTCTGCCTTTCATTAGTCAAATGGCCCTGGGCAAGCAAATGAACCTCTCTAAATCTCAGGTTCTTTACCTGTAAATTGAAACAATTGAAGTAAATTCACTCATGCATTTGTATATTTAGCAATGTCTAGGTTTAGGGGCATTTAGATTAGCAGAGAGCTAGATACTCTTTTTTCACAAACCATCATTTTCATGTGAATGGAGTCACTCCAAATTTTTTACCTTTGGTCATCTTCATAAGCATGACTTTTCTTTTACTCAATGCCCCTTACTCATAGACAGATGGAGCAGCTGACTTCTGGGAGAGAACGATGGGAGTAAAATTGCCTGAAATTAATTGTTTCTGAGGGAGGCTTTCGCCTACTTACCTGCCAACTATTTTTGCTCAATTATTGCCCGGGGGAGGGGAGATTATGAGAAAATCTTTCTCGAGGTTTGTTACTCTGCTTTAGTTGTTTATATAACAGCCTGTTGGAATAATTAACTCATTTCAAAGGGGAGGATAAAATAATGGCCCCAAGGTTTACTTGATTTCTATCTCTTTGGCTTTAAGGAATTTTTTTTAAGATGGATTTTTTTTAGTTTGGTCGCTGTTGTTCTGAGTTCCCAATCAGGAGAAATTCTGAACAGCTGGAAAAGGATTGATTTTTCTATCTAACCTTATGTTTATTTTCTTCTAGTTAACTCCTGCCTTCTTTGCAGTTGGGTCAAATTTCAGATTCCCTAAAACACCTAAGTAGGGAAACAGCAGGTTATAGTATAACATCCATAGAAAGGCAGAAATTAGCAAGGGAAATTGGGGATAGAACCCCATTTTTCTTGGGACTTCCCTCAACTTGAATGCTTTTCTCCACAATGCCTTTATAAGTAAGAGCTGGCTTCAGTATTTCCCTTTCCTGCCACAGCTCAGTCTTCCCTTAATCTAGATGTTCATCTCTTATTCCTTGATTTTAGGATAACCTCTCTTCTACACAAAGCGCCTAGGGATTGATGCATTCTCTCACATAACAGATTTAATTGGTTCAAGAAGGTGCCTAGGCCCTGTTCATAATTAAGTGTGATAGACTCAGCTAAAAAAAAGTGTTTCACCTCGTCAGGGAACCAAAGCTAAGGGGATGATTCTTTCATTTATAAATATAATAATCAATCAGAATTTCTCATATAGCTCAGGAACCTTCAATTTAAGAGAACAAATCCTTTTCCTAAGAATTCAGTTTCTGTTTTCTGGCTCTCTTTATACCTTTGAGATCTGATATTCAATTTCTCTGGGCCTCAGTTTCTTAAGTAAGTAATGTAAACCTACTGACCTCTGAGGTCTCTTTGAGGTGTAAGTCCATAAGCCTCCACTTCCTATTCTTTTCTCTTTGAGTTTTCATAATACTGATTGGTATTTGATCTCCTTGGTTTATCTCTTCTTACTCAATCTCCTTTGCTGCTTAATCTTCCATATAATGCCACCAACAATGGCCCTCTTTCTGTTCTTATCTATATTCTCCTACTTAGTGACCTCATCATCTAGATGGACTTAATTATCAAGAAATTTAGAAAGATGTTTACTTATTTCTGTTTCATTTATGTTAAGAATTGCAATGGTTTTGAATGAATGGCTCTTTGAAAGCAACCTATCCTTCTGTTAATTCACTGATTGCTGTGCCTTTCTGCAGATGAACTGGCTTCTGCACAGAAGGTATAATACAAAATTTAAAGCAAATACTTAAACAGTGTAGGAGTGATTTAAAAAATATGTTATATGTGTTGCCATGGACAAATAATTCATTACCTAGTAACCAACGTGCTAGTGATGAGTCTGGCCACATTTAGCTAGACTGATTCTTGGACAACAGATACAATCTGTAGCCATGATTAGACTCAAGACTTTTTAGCTTTATATAACCTGCTAGAATTTACCTTGCATTGGCTTAGTCGTTAAGAACCTAGGACCACTTCTATGCTGTGAAAGGTAAGAGCAACACTTTTGTGATCTGTGGTCCCAACAATAGACTTTGTTTCTAGGTAGCATCCTAGCTATGTACAAGGAAGCTCAAACTATACACTATGTGGTAGATTCTTTGGCCGTGGTGATCCATTAAACAAATCAAAAAATATGAAATAGTATTTGATTCTGAGTGGTCATCTTCTGCTGTTGTTGTAATGGTGGCAGAGAAGTGAAAAAGGAGGGAGAGGTTCCTAAAAAACATGCTTATTTGAGACCAGACCTCAAGTAGTTGACAAATATAAGCAAGATAAAAGGAGAAAATAATATTTACACAGAGTAAATGTAGTGAATCAGCTACAATCATCCATCTCCATCTGCAATCTCAGATGTCTTGGAGTAGATATCCCTCAGGATTCTCAAACTAAACATGCCTAAACAGAACTTGTTATTTCTTCCCTCATCTCCCCAAACTCTCCTTACTTCTGATCTTCCCTTTTATTGTAGAGGGCGCCACTATGTTCCCAGGAACTGAAACTTAAAATCTTAGTGTCATCCTAGACTCCTCTCCTAAAACCAAACTTCATATCCTATCCATTGTCAAGTCTTTGTCTTTTCTGCCTTTAAAATATATCACTTCTAGCCTTTTCTCATACAAACATAGCTCTAAGCCAGGCCCTATTCACATATTTTTCTGGACTAATGCAATATTGGGTCTCTCCATATAAGTTTTACCTCAACACATTTAGCTGCAAAAGTGATTTTTCCAGTATAGGCCTGACCATGTCCCACACTTACTTAGTGAGGTCCAGTGATTCCTTATTGCCTTTAGGATGAAACATAAAGTCCTCTGTCATTTAAAGATCTTTATAACGTGGTCATACTTTTTTAATCTTTTAATATTTTATTTCCCTCAGCATCCTCCATAATCCAGGTACACTGATCTACCTATAGTTTCCCACATGTGACATTCCATCTCTCATTTCTACACCTTTGAACCATACCAGGAATGACTTCCCCTTTCATCTCTGCTTCATCGTCACTGGCTTCCTTTAAGACTAAATTTAAAGCCCATTTTGTACAGTAGGCTTTCCAAATTTCCCCCCACTGAGAATGTCTCCCTTTTGAGATTATTTTCTAACTACTCTTTCTTTATCCTATATCTAATTTGATAAAAATTGTTAGAAAAACTGGAAAGCAGTTTGGCAGAAACTAGCTATAGACCAGTATCTTACACCATTTACCAAGATCAGATAAAAATGGATACGTGATCTAGGTATAATGGGAGATATTACAGACAAATTAGAACAGGGAACATAGTATCTATCTATCTATCAGATTTATAGACAGGAGAAAAATTTATGACTAAATGAGAGATAAAAAGCATTATGCAATGTAAAATTGATAATTTTTGATATGTTAAATTAAAAAGGTTTTGTACTAATGTAGATAATATTAGAAGAAACCATTAAGTTGGGAAATTTTTATATACAGTTTCTTAGGTAGAGGTCTCACATCTAAAATATATAGAGAACTTGGTCAAATATATAAGAATATAAGCCAATTCTCAATCAAAAGATATGAATAGACAGTTTCTGAATGAAGAAATCAAAGCTATATGTGACTATATAAAATCCTCAGGTCATTATTGGTTGTCAATCAATTGAAATACAAACAACTCCTCTGAGATATCTCACACCTACAGATTGGTTAAAATGATAAAAAAGCAAAATGATAAATGTTGGAAGAGATATTGAAGAAAGAGTACGTTAATACATTGTTGGTGGAACTGTGAACTGATCCAACCATTTTTGAGAGTAATCTGGAATTAACCACAAAGAGTTATAAATGAATGCATACCTATTAGGAAAGGAAAAGAGACCGCAAGTTCTAAATATTTTAACAGCTCTTTTTATGGTGGTAAAGATGTGGAAACTGAAGGCATGTCCATCAATTGGGGTCTGGCCAAACAAGTTGTAGTACATGTTTGTAATGGAATACTATTGTGCAATAAGAAATAATAAACAAGATGATCACAAAAAAACTGGAAAGACTCATATGAAGTGATATAAAGTACAGTGAACAGAACCAGGAGGACATTGTACAGAGTAACAATATAATATAGGGTCAATTTTGAATGACTTGATTCTCAACAAGGCAAGGATCAACCACTATAAGAGATTCAAGACAAAAAAAGATATTCACCATCATACAAGGAGCAGAGTACAAATGCAAATCAAAACATAACATTCTTCACTTTATTTCCTCCATTAATTTTTCTCTTGCATATTCAGTGTGTCTTGTTTCACAACATGATGAACATGGAACTATGTATTATATGAAAATATATGTAATAATGATAAGTACAACCTATTTTATATTGCCTACCTTCTTATGGAGGGAGAATGGATAAAAGGAAGGGGGAAAACATTTGTCAGTTTCTTATTGAATAGGAGGGTTTAAAAAGAAGCAAGGTTAATGATAATCATATTAAAAACAAAGAAAGAATAGAATATTTAGAATTATTTAAACATTACAAATACAAGAGCAAAAGAAAATGTAAAAAGAGACACAGATAAGCAAAGCATTTTTGGAACTTTCATATGAAATCTGAAATATATATGTTTTAAAAGCTGTAAAATGGAGATTCACAATTTCATGTAATTTTCTCATTCTTGAATCTGAGGATTGGAGGAAATATCTTATTTGAACAAAGAAGTAAAATTAGTATTAGGATAATCAAAGCACAAATGTAGAATACTCTTGATGTTGCAGGCTACATAGTCATTGATGTATGATTGAAAGGCATAAAGAATTTAAGAGTCTATTATGTTGATCATTGATTCTAAAAAAATTTTTTTTGAATCAATGATAGATATATAGACACTTAAAGATTTGTTCCCAATGAGAAGAATCCAGTTTTCTTTGTTGAAAACATGACAAAGATTTGGCAATTTTAACTTAAGATCATGTAAGATTCCTTGATTTATACAATCTCATACACACACACACACACACACACACACACACATATATATATATATAGTTGATATATTGATACATATGCCTTCACTTTAATCAAACTTTATTTCCCTTTAAATATCCTATATTCCATTCATTGACCTTCAGTTCTCTTAAACAGGGCAATCTATCTCCCCAAACTATCTCCTGGCTTTCCTGGCTTCCTTCAGGTTTTAGAAGAAATCTCACCTTCTTGCAAAAAGCATTTTTTGATCCCCCTTAATGCTAATTCTACCCATCCACTGAGATTATCTTCAAGTTATTCTGTACATAGCTTGTTTATACAGTTTCCATGTTGTCTCCCCCATTAGACTACGAAATCTTTGACCGGAGGAGTTCTTTGCTGTTTTTGCTTTTCTTTGTATTTCCAAAGCTTATTACAGTGCCTGGCACATAATAAGTATGTAATAAAAGCTTATTAAATTATTATTGACTAATCAAAGGCTCATTGATTTTTCAACATCAATTAAAATATAAAAAAATGGTCACTTTAATTCTTCCATATTTTTCAATTTCACTTGAAAAGGTTATCTGAAAAATAATTTAAATGCTTAAATCATAATATTCTACAGTTTTCAGTTATATAGTATCAATGATCAAAATAGGTTTAGAGAAAGTTACTAGAAAAACATTATTGGAGTGACTCAGAATAATCATCTAGAAACCATAAACTGAAAGAAAATATAAACAATCAGAGGATCTGGAGATCTTAGAGGCCATCAGTGGAATGCCCTCATTGTGCAGATGAGGTGAGTGAGAAACAGAGAGGGCTGTGTGCAAGAGTCATACAACTTGCAAGCATATGAGATGGGATTAGAATCAGTGTCCTGGAGTTCACAGGCACTAGCTTCTCTACTGGGTTACCACTTGCTTCAGTCAAAATATGATTGGGGAGAGAGAGGTGGGGATGAAGAAAGCAAATTTATTTTCTAATTTTTACTTAAGCTACTGAAATGGAGCCCCCTACTTTAGCCAATTATTCCAAAAAAGAATAACACAACATTCATATCATGAACCTAATTCAAATAGAGGGAGAAAGCCATAAACTTTAGTACATTATTTTGAATAGAAATTAAATACTTTCCCAGGGATAGCACAGAAATCCATGCAGCTGTGTTTCTTTATTACCCAAGTGGCCCAAGTGGCCCAAGTGGACAATATTCTTAATATTTCAATTCTTTTCTCTTGTTCTGGTTTTACTCTGTCTTAAAAATACAAAATAAAAGACCCAACATGCACCCTTCTTTCCTCTTGTATCCCCAGCGCTTAGCACAATGAGCAACATATATAAGTTCCTAAAAAATGCTTGTTGGTCAATTAATTGGTCTTTGTCCTTAAGCTGTGCGAGATAATAGCATTTTAGTAGTAAACAATACTGCACAATTTCATAGCATTCACCCCTCAACAAAGTGAGAGAGTACAAATATGTTATCTCAATTTTGCAGATAAGAAAGAGAATCTCAGGGAGTGAAATACTTTGCTTGAGATTATATAGTTATTAAGTGTCTTAGAATTTGAGTTTATACAGTCTGGCTCCATGTTTTTCTTTTTCTCTTAATTTTTTCTTTTATTTTGTTCAAGAAACACAAAATAAAATATTTATTTCTATCTACTTTGTTGAACAGAAAGGGAAGATTACACATGAAACAGCAAATCAATTTATGTAGTCTATTTTTTTAAGTATATAATACATTGGATATGAAACTTTCAAAGCTGTCCTGCTAATCGATGGTTCCTTCTGTTCTCTTCTCATTTTGGAATGGGGGTGGGGTAGGAGGAAAGGTAGAAAAGGTCCTATTGATATCTAACTCTCCCACTAATGTCTAATTGGAAAAAATTATAATAAATAGTCTAGAAAAACAAATTCCTACATTAACTATATGCCAAAATTCCTTATTCTACATCTCAAATACATCGATTTCTTCATGAAGCAAATAGTATCATTGGTCTTTGAAATCATGATTGAATGTTGCATATAAGAGTTTTAAAATCTTTCAAAGTTGTTTATCATTGCAATGTTGTTATTGTAAAATCTGTTCTTCTAGTTCTGTTAAATTCACTCATGTACACAAACAAGTTTTCCAAGGTTTTGTTTTTCCTCCAAAATCATCCCTCTCATAATTTCTTACAGCATAATATTCCATTATATTCACATACTATAATTTATTCAACTATCCCAATTTCAGCTTCCAGTCATTTGCTGTTACAAAAAGAGCTGCTGTGCATATTTTTGTGTATATTTCTTTGTACAATGTTCTTTTATTTCTCTAAGTAATACACCTATTAGTGGTATAGTTGGGTCAAAGGATATGACCAGATGAGTGAATTTGACTCCAGTATCAAATTACTTTCCAGAATGGATGGAACAATTTTTAGCTCAACCAACAGTACATGAGTGTGCCTGCTTTCTCTCATTCTTTTCAACATTTGGTCTTACTCTAGGTTATCATCTTTGCCAATCTGAAAGGTGTGAGATGGAACCTCAGTCTTGCTTTAATTTACATTTTATTTATTATTGGTAATTTGGAATATTTTCATATGTTTCTGGATAGCTTAAGATCTTATTTTAAGTTTGAATCATTTCCTTGTATATCATGAAAATGAAACCTTTATCAGAGAAATTTACTTCAAAGGCCTTATATTTTACTTACTTTTTCCTTTTAAATTTGAAACTTACTGGTTTTGTATATTTTTCCTAATGCCTTTTATATTACACTGTACATGAATTGTTAAACCTATACATAACTAATATTTTAATGATGAAATTTCCCTTTTGTAGACAATTAGGCAAATTAGATTTTTAGGCACTGAGTAGAAGAGGTTAAAGAGATATGCCTTTTTTCTATTTTTTTCCATCCTCATTCTGTCTCTTGATCGGGTTATTACAACCTGTTAAGATTAATTGCTGCTAGTATTTGTTATGATTGTTATCCCCTTTAGGGACTTGTTAGGGAATATTGTGTCCTTTTGAAAGTTATTGCAGAGACATTTAGACTTCTAAATAGAAATTCTTGGAACCATGAGTCGTCAGGACTATACGTAAATGACATAAATTCTTTACTGGACAATTTAATGCTCTATTGTAGGTAATAAGAGCAGTAGCAATCAAGATTGATTAGAAAAGATATTATACCTCTTTTTGTTGACATCCTCATGTAGAATTCTTATTTAGGATCATTACTAGAAAAGACTTCAGAGGTCACTTAATTCAACTCTCATATAATAAATGAGATATACATAGATAAAAGATTGAGAGAAAAAATAATTTTAGGAAAATTAAATGACATATAAAGCACACATCTGGAAGGTACCAGAGCTGATCTTCATAAAAACAATTCCTTTGACTCTAATTCCAGAGTTCTTTCAAGTACAAAGCACATGGTATGTGCTTTTAATGACTACAAAAAGAAGTGTAATGGAACGAATAGTGGATCTGGAGTCAGGAGAGGTCTTAGTCCATTATCTCAAAAACTGCACAATGATGGACAAATTACTTTACCTCTTTTTTATTGTTATTTAGTAATTTAAGTCAAATCTGATTCTTTGTAACCACATTTGAGGTTTTCTTGACTAAGATCCTTGAGTAGTTGCCATTTCCTTCTGTAGCTCATTTTACAGATGAAGAAACTGAGGCTAAGATTGTTAAGTAACTTTCCCAGGGTCACACATCTTGGAAATATCCCAGGCAAATTTAAATTTAGGTCTTCTTGATTCTGGGCCCATAACCCTATACAATGCCCCACCTAGTTGCTGTACTTAACCTTTGTAAAACTGAATATTCTTATCTGTAAAAGAAGGATTAAAAATGTCTTTGGGATTTATTCTACAGTGCTTTCTTGGGGAACAAGTTAGATGGTATATGTAAAGAAACCCCTTTTAAAACTTTTGAGTGCCATAGAAATATCAACTAATTTGATTTTCTCTTTGCCTATAGTCATTTTGGAATATTCAATGTGACCACAAAGTATTCTGCTCCTAGAAGTCAGCAGAATATATTATACACGACAAAAATGACCTCAACCTAGTAGGCTTCACTTCACCTCTTTTTATGCACACTGAGATGCAACTAGGCAACTAGTAAATAGAGAAATGGGTTTGGAGTCAGGATAAACTGAGTTAAAATTTGTCTTCAGATACTAGCCTTGTGACCTTGAGTGAAAAATTTAACTTTTGCCTCAGTTTTCTTGATTATAAAATGAGTATAATAATAACACCTACCTCCTAGGGTTGTTGTGAGGCTCAAGTAGGAGTCAGCTAGGTGGCTCAGTGTATAAAGTGCTGGGCCTGGCATCAGGAAGAACTGAGTTCAAATCTGACCTTAGACTTCCTAGCTTTGTGACTTTGGACAAGTCACAACCTCCATTTGCTAGACAGATGGTACACTGGATCTACTGGAGAAGGACATGACAAACTATTCAATTAACCTTGCCAAGAAGATCCATGCATAGCTATGGTCCATGGAGTCAGAAAGAGTCAAACAATAAAAATCAAAATAATAATAACACCTGTCAGAATCTGGTGAGACAATAGGTGTAAAGTGCTTATCATAATGCCTGGCATACTGTAAACTTTATATAAATACTAGCTATTATTATTATTATTATTATTATGGAGCAGGATCATTAATATATCACAGAATCATAGGTTACAAAAGCCAGAATAGTATCCAGAATAAAGAACATACAATGTAAGGACTGGAAAAAAAAACTTTAGAGATTATTTAGTCCACGCTATTTACTTGATGAATAATTAAGTTGAAACCTACACAAGAAGAATAATTTAACCATGGTCTCTTAGGAGATGGCAGATCTAGAAAAAGAATCAGATCTTCTGCTTCTATGTCCAATGCTCTATTTACTTCATCAATAACCTTGGAAAAATTCTAGGCTTTTAACAGTTAGTATTGTTACTTCTGAGAGATGATCTGGTGTAGTGGATAAAGAGGTAGCCTCAGAGTCAGAAAGACAGAGGTTTGATTCTTGCCTCTGATACTTGATGTTTGTGTACTGGACCAAGACATCTAACTTTTCAACACTAATTTAAATAGTTTTCTCACCACAAATTTCTTGTCAGTGAAACCATAGGTCTATTCTCTACTCATTGGAGAAGAAAGCTGATCATTTATGATAACCATTTTACATGTCACTATGGGGAGGAAATTCTAAGTACTTTTAATGGGTTGAAGTGATTTACTTCAAGAGGAGCTAAGTATTCCAGTGATAATAATTGATTGTTAATCATGTAATATTATAATTTCAAGATTAAAATCACAGATTATTGTTGCAGCCATGTGTGGGAGGCATGGTGATCAGTGACTGAATCTGAGGGCCATTGGAGCCATGGAGAGAGAGAGTTAACTTGCTAATGAGATTAGTGGTCAGTGAGAGAAAGTGAGATAAGAAGGACAGGAAAGATTGTGTCCAGCATGCCTGAGAAGAACCAAGCAGAAGAATCATAGCACCACAACTGGGGGCTATGATCTTCATTTATTGTAACAAAGAGAAAGACTTTTATACAGAGTAAAATATTAAGCATTACAACATTCTTGGGGGGGTGTTACTTTCCCACAGGATGATGTTTATGAAAATGACTTCACACATGAATGTTACCAGGGTTACTATTATTGACTCAATCAAGTTGAGAAACAGTGATTGCAAATCTGTTCTTGGGGAAAGGCAGGTTTGGTACTTTTAGTCAAGATGCTACAAGGACTACTTTGCTCTTCAGAGTGAGGAGGGACTCAGGGTTTAATGATGACCTTTTGCAGAGAGCAGCAGTGCCTTTCTGTGAGAGACTGGGGCCTTGCCAGCAATCTGAGGCAAGCACAGCTGCTTTCTTCAGTGAGCCTCTCAGATTATAGAAAATTCTAAAGAAATGAAGAAATTAATAAAACTTCAGAGGAGCTCAAATACTTTTTAAGTGTATTAAATATATAGAGGCAAAAATGCCTCTATATATAAAATAAGAAAAATACAGATTTAACATTATAAAATGTCAAAAATATATTGAAACAGTTGAGGAAAGAAAATGAATTAATAAAACATCACAAAAATAAATGAAGGAGCTGGATGCTGCTAAATAATTTCAAGATAATGAAACTCAGCAGTTTAGTAATAAGCATAGAAATAAATTTATCATGAGTTTTGATGAAAAATAGAATTATTTTTTGGAAATCAGGTTGGTAGAAGGATTGGTGAAGAACAAAAACAAATCCTAAATAAATCTGAAAAATATTATGAAGTAGTATAGCCGAAATTGGTGAAAATGTTAATAGTTTATGGAAGGAAAGCTTAAGAATCTTTAGGATTTGATGAAACTGTTAGGTAGAATATAATCTTTCCATATATCCCAGGAATTATCTAAGTAAATTATACATATTAAAGACTGAGGGTAGATTGTAAGTAGACCAAATTTAAAGACTCCTAACAAAAACAAAACAAATATTCAAAAGCCACAGACATATGATTTTTATATTTTGAAGCTATAGCAACAAAGCTTTAATCACACCAAAAAATCCAGGGACAAAATATTTTATATATTTACATATTATATATATACACATATGTATAATACCTATGAGAATTTCATAAATGTTTTATATAAGAATGTAATACAAGAAAAAAAACGAGGCTATGGTCCATAAATATGGAGACACGAAAAGGCAAACTACTCTAATATTTTTGCCAAGAAAACCCTAAATGAGGTCATAAAGAGTTTGACATGACATAACAACAACAACAACCACAATATTAAAACGTTAAAAAACTATTAGGAAAACTATCAGCATAATTGACTATATCAATAATAAAACTAACGGAAATTACATAATTATCTCAATAGATGCAGAAAAATAAATATAACACATATTCTCATTAAAATATTAGAATGCATAGGAATAAATGGCCTTTCCTTAAAATAAGTATTATCTTACTAAAACTATCAGCAAGTATTATCTGCAATGGGGATGTTAGAAATCTTCTCAATAAGATTACACATGAAGCATGGATGCCCATTATCACCACTATTGTCTAATATTGTACTAGAAATGCTAGCAAGTGGAGAAGAAAAAGAAATTAAAGGAGTTAAACTGGGCATTTTTGCAGATGATATAATGATATACTTAGAGAATCCTAGAGAATCAACTAAAAAAACTAGTTGAAATTATTAATAACTTTAGAAAAGTTGTAGGATACAAAATAAATCCAGATCAATCATCAGCATTTCTATATATTATCAACAAAGTCCAGCAGCAAGAGATAGAAAGAGAAATCCTATTTAAAATAATGACAACATAAAATACTTGTATAAGGGTTAAAAAGGGGGTTTGGAAAAATGAGAGCAACTTTTAATAATTTAAATTTTAATGAGAGTATATTAGAGTTATAAATTAATATTTAAAGCCAGAGGGTGGGGGTAAAACTTCAAGCAGCTTTTAACAATTAACAATTTAGTTTAATTCAAATAGAGATAGTAAAAGAATAGAGTCAAGGAGGGAAAGATAGAAAAGAGGAAAGAGATTAATATACCTAAAATTCCTAATAACTACCTCCAACTGTCTTCTGAGAGCAGCTTCTTCTTGCCTGACAAACACCAGCCCTATCTAACCTATACTGTCTATAAATTATTTACTAACTATAATAAGGCTAAAAATGAATACTCTAAGTATTTAAATTTATAGCATTTAATAACAACAAAAGTGAGAGAGAAAAGGGCTTCCTTCGACCAAGTGAGCAGAGCAAAGAGTCAGAGACCCAGCAGCCTACCATGCTCAAGCCAAAGCTAAAGCCCCCAAAACAAGCCCCCACAAAAGTCCCCTCAGTATGGATTTCAGAAAATTTATAAACAAACCAATGCCAGGGCACAACACTAGGATGCAAGACAAGGGAACCCCAGGAAGAGTAAAGAATGCAGGGAAATGGTCTCCAGGGTACAAATTTTTAAAACACACACTACCTAACTCCCTAAAATAATGGATAGCCATCACTAACTCCTTCAATCAGTTTTCCATAGCAGCCCAAACTGTCAGTAGACAACTGACAGCAGATCCTTGCCTATGAGGCAGACCTGATCTCTAGAGATCCCAGAGGCAAAAAGCCCTTTAAAGACTAAAGCCAAAAGCTCTTTCAGTAAGTTCAGGTCCACCTTTATACTCCAGCAACTAAATGCCAACCACCTACTAATCACCAATCACCAACTCATGCCCAGCAGTCAACTTCCCCATAACTCCCAGCCTTAACTCTCAGCAACTGACAACAACTAATAGCCCTAACTGTTAGCAACTGACAGCCAGCAACTGATGCTTGCTCAACAAGGGGCTCCCTGGTTCCTACTTCCTGTCACTGTGGGCTGGTTAATCTCTATGGTAAGAGGACCTTCAGATCCCCCATTAAATTAAAGAAATTAAAGAATTCCTTTTTATGCTTGGGAATCTACTTGCTAAGGCAAACAGAGGAATTATATGAACACAATCACAAATTACTTCACACAAATAAAGTCAGATCTCAACAAGAAAATCATTAATTGCTCATGGGTAGGTTAAACTAATATAGTAAAAATGACAATTCTACCTAAATTAACTTACTTATTCAGAAACATACCAATAAAACTACCAAATAATTATTTTATAGAACTGGGAAAAATAAGAACAAAATTCATCTGGAAGAAGAAAAGATAAAAAATATCAAAGGAATTAATGAAAAAAACTGTTGAGGCTGTGGCCTATCAGTACCAGATTTCAAACTGTACCATAAAGCAGTAATCATCAAAATAATATGTTACTGGTTAAGAAATAGAATGGTAATAATGGAGTATTAATGGTAATAAATGGAATATATTAGAGGTAAATAATCTTAGCAATCTAATGTTTCAAAAACCCAAAGTTTCCAGCTTTTAGGATAAAAACTCACTATTTGAAAAAACAACTGCTAGGAAAACTGGAAAACAGTATGGAAGAAACTGGGTATAGACCAGTGTCTCACACCCTAAGGTCAAAATGAGTATATGATTTAGACATAGAGGATGAGACCATAAGTAAATTAGAGGAACATCAAATAATTTCCTGTCAGATCTATTGTGAAGGGAAGACATGACTAAAAAAGAGGTAAAGAATGTTATGAGATGTAAAATAAATAGTGTTGACTATCTTAAATTTTAAAAGTTTCATACAAACAAAACCAATACAACCAAGATTAGAAGGGAAACAACAAATTGGGAAAATTTTTAATAACAAATTTCTCTGATAAAAGTTTCATCCCTCAAATATAAAGAAAATTAAGTCAAATTTATAAGAATATGTCATTCCCCAATTGACAAATGTTCAAAGGATTTATTTGAAGACAGTTTTCAGATGAAGAAATCTAAGCTATCAACAATCATATGAAAAAATGTTTTAAGTCATTCTTGATTAGAAAAATGCAAATTAAAACAACAACTCTGAAGTGCCACCTCACACCTATCAGATTGACCATTACGACAGTAAAGCCAAATGATAAATATTGGAGGGGATGTTGCAAAATTTGGGCACTAATGCGTTGTTGTTGGTATTGTGAACTGATCCAACCATTCTGGCAGGCAACTTGAAACTATATCCAAAGGTCTATAAAATAATATCTATGCTTTGAATCCCAAAGCAATAAAAAAAGTCCAGAGCAGGGACCTAATTCTACAAAAATATTTATACCAATCATTTTTGTGCTGGCTGGCAAAGAAATGGAAATTGAGGGGATGTACTTTAATTGGTGAATAGTTGAACAAATTGTAGTATATTATGGTGATGGAATACTATTGTGCATAAGAAATGATGAACAGGATTATTTCAGAAAGATCTAGGAAGACCTACATGAGCTGATGCAGAGTGAAATAGACAGAACAAGGTGAACATTGTCCACAGTAACAGCAATTTTTGAAATGATCACCTATGAAAGATTTAGCTACTCAGTAATACAATGATCCAGGATAAACTGGAGGTTTTTATGACAAAAAATGTTATGCACCTCCAGAGAAAGAACTGTTGAAGTCAGAATGAAGATCAAAGCATATGATTTTTTACTTTAGTTTTTGGGTTTTTATTTGGGATTTTGGTTTTATGAGTATTTTCTTAAAAATGAATAATATTAAAATACATTTTGTATGTTAATACATATATAATCCAAATTGCTTACCATCTATAATAGGAAGAGGGAGTGAAGGAAGGGAGACACACAATTTTGACCATATAATTTCAGAAAATTTATGTGGAAAATAATTGGTAAAATAAAATATATTTACAAAAAATGTTTTAAGTTAAGAAACAAAAGACCCAAGGCCAAAAGTTATTTCTCAGAAAAGCAAATAATTATTTCCAACAATTAAAGGTGAATATTTAAGAAGCAAGATAACATTTGAGAAATCATAAGAAAAATTATCAGTCTAAATATGGCTTGACTTGACAAAGCACAAGTAAAGTTAATAATATCTTTTAATGTCTTATGGGCTGTAGAGACACATGGACAGATAGTGATATAGATCATTAATCTGAAAGATTTAAAGACTAGAGACCTTAAAACTATAATTAATTAGGGGTTGTTTTAAAGTAATCAACACAGGTTATAGAGGGAACATAAAAAGTATTATTTTATAAATGTATTATTTCTAGCTATAACTTTTCCAAAATATATTTTTATCCTTCTTGATCACAATATGAATTTTAAGGTATTTCAAATATTTATTTAGGTTATTTAGGTTTTTTTTTCCAAAAATATCTACCAAAATGTTGATGGAATAAATGAAGTGCAAGATGTTCATTATATTAAATGAATTTACTTCATTTTTTATTTTGGAGTCTAAGTATCCATAATTAAGGTATATTACTTTATTTAGTAATAAATTTTAATTTAATTTAGATTTTAAATTTCTTCTCTTTATCTTATGCTTTTTTTAAGTGAGAATGAAAGAAAAACAAAACAGCATTTTATATAATCAAACAAAATAAAATTCTGCATTGGCCATTTGAAAGGCCATATTTAATTTTGCATTTTGAATTCCTTCACCTCTCTAGCAAGAGACAGATATCAGATTCATTACATGTAGAGTTCTTAATTACCTTAGAGTTGTTTGTCTTTGCCTTGTTGTCATTATATAAATTGTTCACCTGTTTCTATTTAATTGACTCTGCATCAGTTTACATATTTTACTTTATTTCTCCAAAAGCACTCCCTTTTTTTTCTCATAGCATAATAGAATTTCAATCATATTTATATGCCAAACTTGTTCAACCATTCAACTGATGGGCAACCCCTCAGATTGTTGTGACTTTTCACCTCAAAATATAAAATATAAATATTTGCATCTGTCCTTAGATTTTATTTTGCCTAGGACTGATCCCTTTATAAACAATACTCGACTGCTGCAAACAGTGCTATGACATAAATCATCTTATTTCACTAAGTGATGGTGATAGTGGGAGATTGTATAATAGAGATCTGACATAATCCATCCCAAATTTGACTTCATTTGTACAAACCATATTAGATCATTGATATCCTGTATTCAGTTTCAGGTAGGAAAGAATCAAGGTCTTAGTCTAATATTTGTTGAATTTGATTTGGATATTTGAATGCCTATCTGGAGAGTAGTGCATATACTAACTCAACATACCCTGTGCATATGTTCTTAGAGGAGGAAACATTAACTATTATGTAACCCACACGCATAGTCTTCCCCTCATTCCTTAATATTTTTTTAAAAAATCTGTTTTTGGTGATCTGATCAGGGATTCTTGATTTTTGCTGCTGCTGCTTTTATTTTCTGCAATTAAGGAAGGAAAATGTCAAAAACAAAGGAAAGCACTGAATCCTCATCATGGATTGTCTTCAAACAAAATGAACCTAAATGAGCTTACATGTAATTATAAAGAATGGTTTATCTTTCCTTCTTCATGATTATGCACAAGGTTTTTTGTTTTTTTTTTAAAGCTGACTTTAACTTGAAAATGGATTTTCTTCTTAAGACTTTCTGAGTTGAGCACAACTTTCTCATTTGCAAATGATTGGGTTCAGCTCAATGATCTTAAATGTTCCAGCTAGCTTTAACCTACTCTTTCTAAAACTGCAATGAGAATGCAAACAACTGAAAGCTTTTCCACGTCTTACTCATACATTTCTATATCTACTTCATCTTCATGCCACTTCATTTACCTGGAATGGATTCCTCTCCACTCTGCCCATCTTTATTTGTTAAGGCCCAATTCAATACAGCTTCCTACATACCTTCCTCTGACTTTCCATTTGTCTTTTTTTTGCATTCTACCTTATATCCTACTTATTTCTGTACATATTCTAAATCCAGATTTTTAGATTATAAGTTCCTGGAGGTCAGGACTATGTCATTCTTTAGTTATATATTTGCTATGCCTCACATTGTACCTCACATATAGTAGGCATTTCAGAAAATCTTGTTGACTTGGATTATTTACTTCTCTTTTTAATCTCCACATGACTCTTGATACAGTCAGTGTATATACACTCAATAAATATTTGCTGAATACATTTATTACCTTTTCCTCAATCCCTCTCCTATGCTGAATTCTTCACTCTCATGCAGTCACATATCTAATTAGCTGCCAAATATTTTCATTTGTCAATTAATATTTCATGTTATTCTCTTTGTTTTCATTCACATAGCCACAATTCTAGTCTAGGCCATCATCATTTTGGATTTTATTAACTACATACACTTGTGTAAAGGTCTGGAGGTGGTGATGGAATGTTACGTGGTCTAGGAAATGTTAAAGCACTATGTTGATGTGGGCTGAAGTTCAAATTCCATTTTCATGTTTTCCTTATTGGTGGAGATTGATAAGTGAGCTGTGGAGATGAGAGAGCTTAGAAGAAAAGAAATCCTGGGCTTTGGGCTTCCAACTTTTAGTCAGAAGACACCATGACTCCAGATTCTCCAAGTGGCTAAAGGGGACAAATAATTGTGAAAAGAGGTTGACATTTAGGAGAATTGGCTCTTTTCTTCAACTCTGCCCTCTTGTATTTGGGGAACATTGAGTAATCAATCACCATCAATAAGGAGAGTATCATGTAAATGGTCTTTAAACTGCAGGTTTCATTGACATTTAAATAGAATTTCCAGTAGATGCTGTAATATGAGCCCAAAGTACATTTTTTATGCCCATGATTTCAGGATGAAAACATTGAATTTCACTCTTGTGTATCTAAACAGATATGGCTACAATACAAACAAAAACATTTTTCTGATAAATACAAGATCAGCTTCCCAACTTGACACTGTGAAATACAAATTAATGAAGTATTTCTTGGGAAAGAGCTCAACCTGAAATGTAGTTTATTGGATTCTGTTTGCCTGTCATGGGGAAAAAAGAAGCAAGACTAAGTGATATTAGAACCAATGGGACTTATTTTAAGGAATGATAAAAGCTTGGAGTAGGTTTCATAATAGCCCAGACAAAAATTATTGTCATTTTTGTTCTATTCTCTCAGCAGTCCTGGAAACATAAACTATTAGGGCAAGAAGAGATCTTTGGATCTCACCAACTCAGAAAAAGCAAGTGAAAAAAGTCAGAACTGTTAAGGAAAGATTTTAAAGGTTCACAGCTCAGTATGCCTAGATTGGGTCATGTTAAGTCTCTGTAGAGCTAAATTAATTTGTCCATTATCACTCAACAGCTAAATGACAGAGTCACTATTCAAACTTATATCTTCTGATTTGGGGCCCAGCACTATATCATGCTGCATTGATACAAGATGCAGGGAGACACATTGCGTGGTTCTTATATTAGAAAAGCTTAAACTTCTGCAAAGAAGAATAAAATGATGCACTCTTCTGGAAATGGAGATCTGAATTCAACAATCTAAATTCCAAATCCAAATTCTGACACCTACTAGCTAAATGATGGAGGGAAGTTTATTGAAGCTCTCTCAGATTCTATTTTCTCTTCCCTAAAAGTGTAATGGTAATGCTTTCATTACCTTTCTCACATGGTTGTTGTGGAGAAGGTCATCTAACCCATAATGCACAGTAAGTATTAGCTATTATTATTATTATCATATAAAATACTACTTATGATAGGGGTACATTGAGAGTTCAGTAGCATTATAAGGAAGAGAGGGTTTGAGGAAGTTTGCAGAGGGAAGAGGCATGAGACTAACAGGGAGAGAATTCTAGAATGTAAAAGTGGGTTCAGTCAGTTAACTAAGGTTGGAGCTGGGTCTCTTTCTGGCTTGACCTGGAGGGAGTGGCTGCTTTTCCTTGGTGGCTGATACTACCCAATACTACCTTGATTTCCCATCCTAACTGCTTACCTGCTGCTTGCTGTGACCTTCTGAGTTTCCTGGTGTGATCCTGAACTCTCTGGGCCATTTGTCTGTAAGATCAGGTCTGGGGTCCTTGTGGATCCAAGATCTCTCCCTGGATCCTGTTAAGTTTGCCACAGACACCTCAAACACCATCAAAGTAGGGATGATTTAGTGTAGACTTATCTAGGATAGGGACTGGGATCTTTAGACAGTAAGATGAGAATCAGTGTAGCTCAAACCTCTGAAGACTTCCCATGAGGGAACAAATTTAGATCTGGAGGGATTTAGGTAGTAATAATTAGGTTAGGGTTATCTAAAAATCCCATTTAACCTTTCTTGGTTATAATAAATACAACATCCATTCCTGTTGGTGAGTGGTCTGTGTGTATCATCTGAGTTAGGCTCTGCCTGCACTAGGCTCAGTTGACCTTCCCAAATCTGTTAATCTTCTGATATTGGCCCTATCTGAATCATCTGGTCCCATCCCCTAAATTACCCTGTTACAGTAGGAAGGAGATCACTTCCAGAAAATCAGTTCTTAACTAAAGGAAGCAGGAAAACTGCATGAAAGATATGATATGTACATTAACAAAAGCAATCTCCCTGAAGACAGGAATCTTCAAATGAAGGTCTATAGCTTGCCTTAGCACCACAAGACATCTAGTACAATTTTTTAGCACAAATTAAGAGCCTGATTAATAATTTTGATTGATAGATTGAAATGAATTGTTTTAAAGGATTTTTGCCAGAAGAAATTGGGTGGCGTGGCATTCCACTCAAAGGTAGGGGTGGCAATGAAAGCACAAAGGCAGGAAAATCTGGGCTGTCTTTTTTATCTGGAACATAGGATACTTGGATGGTAGTAGTATGAAATAAGGTTAAAAATATTGTGGAAGACCTTGAATACCTGAGACAGAATTTGGATTTATTTGTTGGCTCAGGAGTATCAATTGAAGGTTTTTGGAGTTGGTTGGCAAGGTGTTCAGACTTATGTATTCCTAATGTTTTATTCAGACGAATATGATGCATTTAAATATATAAATTTTCTTGGATGAGGATCAACAGTAACTATTCAAAATGAATCTTTTCTATTGCAAGAGAGAATGTAATAAAAGTAAGAATATATATTATTATATTTCAAACTTCTTACTTTGATACCATATTACTTCAGTGAAATTATGATTTCACTAATATAGGTTCTTCTCTATCACTGATGCAGCTCATAACCAGTCTATGCTACCTCATCTGTGCAATTCTTGTTCATGGCCTTCCATGACTTGCAAAGAATCTGTTCAATGTTATTCTCTGGCTCTTTAAATATTTCTTGAATAATAGTAAAGAACTTCTATTAACCTCTCACTGTTGTTACTCTTTTGTAATCACAACACAACTAGTAAACTTCCATTTATGATTATTTATATACTTAATGGTGTATTTTACACCATTTCTTGTACACTGTTCATTGTTAATATGCTTCAACCTACTCATATACACCATGCATCTTTCTTTTAGTGACAGGTCAACCAAAATTGTGATTCTTCACATATTGTGATTTTTCGTGATCCAGAGGAACATCTTATATCTGGGAGAATATTGATCTAGCCATATGCCATTGAATTCTTGTTTACTTGGTTGGAGAGTTAAATGATAACCATACTTCCATTTGGAGTGAGTACAGCTCAGCTAGGAAATTCTAAGGTTAAATGTTCTACCAAAAAAGTAAGCAAAGACAAGGACATTCAATTTTAAAGTATTACATTCAATCAAGACTAAAAACAATCAGTAAAGGAACAGAAAAATACTTTTAAGATATTCTCTCTAGATATTATTCTCTTTTCCTCAAATTTAATAGAGAAGAAAATGCTCTCCACTGAGATTCATGTAAAGGTTTGGCAAGGGCATGGCAAGTGCTCCTTGTGTAGTAGGATCCAAATTTGAGAAGCTTCACTCATTCCATATTTGGCTTTTTGTTCTTAATATCTGTTGCTTAAAATCATGTCAGCCATTACTTTTTCTCTCTAAATTCCCTCCACTCTCCCCACAACTGCTAGCAGGCAGGCTATCTCCTCTTTTCCTTTGCTACCATAATCACTCCTTCAGTTTCCCTTTCCATTTACACCATCACTCCCTCTCTCATCAGAAATGCTCCTCTGGCACAGCCTAAAAGATGTCTTGTCCTTCTTGCCATCTTGTTCATCTCTTGGGACCTGGAGACTCAGGGAAATTATAATTCTTGATCAGCTGGGCATGTGCTTTGGCATATCACACTGAGGAAAATAGTCTTGTTCTCCTCTTATCCCTGTTATGTTGGCATTGAAGAAATGAATTTTTGTGTCAAGAAGCATAGTAGGATAATTGGAAGGACTGTACAACTTTCTACAAGCGATTCAGCCTATTCTTTTTCATTTGTATTATAAAATACATCTTTATCATAATTTTGGTACTGCCACTATTACTAGAGCTGAAAATGCATGTTATCTGAATCTGTACATTGACCAAAGTAATCTCCTTGAAGACAGGAATCTCCAAATGAAGGTCTATAGCTTGCCTTATCTCCACAAGACATCTAGTACATTTTTACCACAAATTAAGTGCCTGATTAATAATTTTGATTGATAAATCAAAATGAATTAGCAATGACTAAAGGCAGGCAAAAACTTTTCAAGGGGTTAGTGTTTTAGGCTGGTTATTACCCTGGCATTAAACCTTGGGGAAAATAAGCACGTAAATTAAGGATTAGACTTCAATGAATGGACATATGCAATTCTGGATGGTCTTAACACTTCCTTAGAGCTTTAACAATTTGAATTTAGTAAGAATATTTACATTGAGAAGCATTCACTTTTAAAAGCAATAATTAATTAAAACTGAACTAATGTCTAGAAAATTTTAAACTTGGAATGTGTTTTGAAATATTCTTTTAATCTTATTCCCTTTTTTGTCTTAGAACTTATTCAATTTTGCTGCTGTTTTCAGGAGTTAACATGATGGATTTACTTGAGTGAACATGAAAAAGTGGGATGATTCTTAAAGATTCCAGATCATACCTCTTTTGTCTTTCCATATGATTCAAGGAATAGATAACAATGAAGTTTCATTCTTTCTACCCCTTCAGAAGGGGTAGAAAGAATGGAGCTGATTTATGTCTATTAGCTCTCAAATTACTCTACTATTGCTTTACCACTCTATGGGGTGAGATGGAGAACAACAAATAATAAAGTTCAACCTCAATGTTAAACAGGCATCTGTTTGTGTTTGTTATGGTTCATGCTAATTTGGAAAACATCTGGCCTCTGGCAAAACCTCCAGTTACAAGAAGATCCCACTGTAATATAATGTATATATCTGTGCGGGGCTGTTTTGGCTTCTATGTGCAAACACTAACCACAATAACCTTTTTCTCTTCCAATTTTTAACATAAGAACTTGGCAAACAGAGTGAATGGGACAGTGACTATAAATCTCACTTGGCTCCTAAGAACTATCCAAGTTCTAGTGTGTGGCAAACTTCTGGCTTTAAAACTATGGCAGTTTATATGTTTTCCCCTAATTTAATCCATTCAAAATCAAGTCATTCAATAGCAAAATGTTTTTTTAAATGATGATTAATTACTTTAAATTTCAATTGGCAGCAAAGGTTTTAAAATATTTTGAAAGTCTCCTTAGGGATTGGTATACCATATATCTATGGGAAAAAGAAACTAAAGAGAAAAGGGATGTCTTTAAAATTCTTAGCTTCTACCCTTTATCTTCTCTTTGTAAGATCTTTCCTTTCCTTCCTACTTTCAAGCATCCAGAGAAATGCTCACTGATTCCATTGCTCTCTAAAGCTAGCATTACGAATAGATAGATAGATAGCATTCCAAGGGCCACTATAGGGGCAGTGGAACACAAAGAGGTATACTTTCTAATATGAATTTTTGAATGACTATACACATTTTTAATGCTAGAAAATCTCACTGCAAGGTCTTTAGGCATTTATTTTGTGATAAGACAAATCACAGCTGTTACAGCAAAGACTTAAATCCTCTCCTGGACATTTACTCACAGGATCAAAAAATCTCAAATCTTGCCTAGGGTAGAAAAAAAAATCATGTCTTCTATGTTGCCTTCCTTAAAGCTTATTTACATCTCAATCTGAATTCAATTCCCTGTGTTAATAAAACTCTCCAATAATCTTACATACAGTTATTCAACAATCAATTCAATTAACTAGCTAATTACAAATATGTCTAGACATTGCACATATCAGGAGGCAGCTAAAAGACTCAGTGATTAGACCATTGGATCTTTAGTCAGGAAGACATAAGTTCAAATCTGGCCTCAGATACTTACTTGCTGTGTGGCATTGGGCAAATCACCAAACCTTTCTTTGCCTTCACTTACCTGGATAAGGAAATGGAAAACCACTCTAGTTATCTTTGCCAAGAAAACTCCATGAAGAGTGTCCATGGGGTCACAAAGAGTTAGACATGACTTAACAACAATAACAGAACTGAACATATCTATTTAAATGTTTATATTTATATACGTATGGACATAAATACATTCTTCCACATAGATACATATATACACATATGCATTCATATACACATTTGCTTGTATACATAAATGTGCATTATGTTCATATATCTTTGAGATCGTGACTACCTATAACAGTGATGGTGAACCTTCCAGAGACCAAATGCCCAAATTGCAACCCTCATGCCACATGGGAGCCCCTCTGCCTTACCCCA
The DNA here is from genome assembly GCF_016433145.1 of Gracilinanus agilis. NCBI lineage: Eukaryota > Metazoa > Chordata > Mammalia > Didelphimorphia > Didelphidae > Gracilinanus > Gracilinanus agilis. The sequence goes on along the minus strand of NC_058131.1, from coordinate 196,163,219 downwards.
TCCTGGGGAGGGAGGAATCTCTCCCATTGGGCTTCTGGGCAGAGGGGCAGGTAAAATGAGAAATATCCTCAGGTGTGGGGAAGGGAGGAGGCAAGTGTGCCTTGGGTTCATCAACATGGACCTATAACATCTCTTGTTTCCATTTCCCTCTGCCTACTCACATAGCAATCTTGTTCAGGCCCTCTTATTTGAATTTTTACAAGAGTCTCCCAAATGGTTTCCCTGTTTCCAGGATCTTCCCACTCCAATTCATCTTCAAACAGTTACCAAAATAATTTTCCTAAAGCATAACTCTGATAATGTTACTTCATTATTCAGAAAATCTCTAGTGACTTTTGTCTCTAGCATAAAATATACATTTCTCAGTTTGTCATTCAGAGTCCATTAAAATCTTGCTCCAACCTAATTTTTTTTCTTTTTACTTTGAATTCCCCTGATCCTTTTCACACAATCTACCTTACAGTTAAAGTGTACCTTTGCCTTGGCTGTTTTTCTTCATATCTGAAATGTATTCCCCTACTCATGTTTGTCTTTTCAAATACTTAGTTTTCTTCACAACTCAACTGTTGCTATCTCCTACAGAAACCCTTTCCTGATTTCTCTAGTTTTTTTTAGTGCTCTTTCTCTTCTCAAATAATTTATATTTACTTCTCTCTTTGCAAATTGTATTCATCCAGTAGATTGCAATATCCTCAAGGGAATCATAGTTTTGCCTTGTATCCCCAGAAGCTAGTACAAAGGAGGCATTTAGCAAATCCTTGGCAAGTTGAAATAATTAAATAGTGGAAAATATATTGGCAGTAGGAGTTCAAAGACCCAGTTTCTGGTCCTGGCTTGACATTATTGGGGTAACCTTGGATAAATCACTTTCTTCTCTCTGAATCTTAGTTTCCAACCTAAAAATGAGTGAACTGGAGTAGATCAGCTCAAAAGTCTGTTCCAGCTCTGATATGGTTGAACTTTAATATTTTTAACCTGTTTTTGATACCAAAAACAACAAAGTCTAAGAGCAATTTTAGCTATTAATTGGCTTGTAGAGATCTCAGATATCCCTGAGCAAGAGAAAGGAGTATTGGGGGACTATTGAGAGCCTTCTTACTCTATGCAATTACATCATGGAATACCTGCTCCCATATTAATTACACATACAGTAGAAGACATCCCTGTGAATCTGGTATATAGGAAGTGTTTCCTTTTTATGTTTTAAAATATCTTTTTATTGAAGAACAAACTGAAAGATGAAGGGAAAAAAGCCAATGAGACTAAATGCATTAAAAACTTGTAGCTTTATCACCTCAAGGTAATATCATACTGAGCACTAAGGGAGCCCTTACAAATTGATATTCCTCAATTTGAAGATTTTTCACCACTGGGGCTGTAGCAATAACACTTTACTTCACAGTCGTTCATTCTCCTTGGCCCCAAAGTCAGAGAAATGACAGACTGATAGCACAAAGTTTATATTCCTAGATCTTAGATTTGAATTCCCTCTTATCTATTTCCTACTTGTGTCACTGTATATGTCATTTCCCCTTTTTATATCTCAGCTTCTTCATTTGTAAAAATGAGTTTAGGGAAGAAGCATAGCACAGTAGAAATATCAATGACCTGGGAGAACAGAAATCAAGTGTCATGAGAATTGAGTCTGAATCACAGTTTCACTACTACCTAACTATTTAGCCTTGGTCAAATGACAACCTTCATGAACCTTGGTTTCCATAGTGGTAAGGGGAGACAGAGATGACCTCTGAAGTCCCTTTCAGCTCTAGAACTGTGATCCTTTGATTGAAAGATCTGTAAATGCCTTTCCAGGTCTCTGAATGTCAGGGAAATCTGTAAACTTTGAGTTACTCTTCAGCAATATCTTTGTTTCGCAGATCATTAAACTGAGATCCAGAGACTCAAGCCAAATCAAATTGATGAGCATTGATTAAGCATCTACTATATGCTAAGTATATAACTATGTTATTATATGCTAGAGAAGGGTTTGGAGTAGAGGATCTAAAAGATCTCTTCCAGTTATGCCATTCTGGATATGAAGTAATACTCTCATCCGGCTCAAGATCCCTGAAATATAAGTGAGAAAGCTGGATAGGAACTATTCCTATCTAATATTCCTCTTTAGCATTAGGGAGAAAACTAACTTGTCCTAATGCTATGATATATAACAACAACCACAATATTAAAGAATATTTATGTAGTTTTTCAAGGTTTGTAAAGCACTTTACATGTTACCTCATGCATAACTTTACTTTAAAAGCAACCCAGTAAGGCGAATGCTGCTGCTTATCACCATTTTATAGATTTTAAGGGAAAAGAGACTACAGGCCAAATCACTTGTCCTATGGTGATGCGTGGTCAGGTAGCTAGTTAGTGCCTGCATCAGGATTAGAATTTGCTTCCTTGTCTCTATGTCTAGGAATCTATATACTATACCACTTAGATTATCTTTGCATTATTGCTTTGCTAATCCCTTATTCATTTACGTGAGACATTCATTTGTTTAAATTAGTATAAAAACCATTTCTCACTGAGCCCCCAGATCTCCTTTTAAAACAGAGGACATAGACCATTAATTTATAACCTTTGTAAATTGGACCAAGGCTCTCGACTCACTGGATTCACAGTGTGCAGATTGACGACTGTGTGCTACAAAAAGGCACCTTATATTTATATCTAATATGAAGGTGCTATAATAAGATTTATTTTCAGAAGGAGATTCTTTGAGATCTCTTAGATCTAAACATTTTAACCAGCATATCCAAATAAGTGAAAAATCTCTACTGGAAATAATCACTTCTTTTTCACCTTTTCCTTTAAAACAGTAGCATTTTATTAATTATGTATATTTTTCCTATTTTTATGTACCAATGCTGTACTCACAAGTTCATTAAAAGGAACAAATCGTCTCATCAATTGTGCCTGTCAATATATTCCTCGCTCACCATCAAATCTTCCTCCTTTCTACCAAGGGAAAAGAATGTTTTGTTGTCTTTTCATTTGTTTAGTCTTTTTTCAGTTATGACTGACTCTTTGTGAACCCATTTGGAATTTTCTTGACAAAGACACTCGAGTGATTCGCCACTTACTTCTCCAGCTCATTTTACATGTGAGGAACAAAGATATATAGAGTTAAGTGACTTGCCCAGGGTCACATAGCTAGTAAGTGTCGGGCCAGATTTGAACTCAGGAAGACTCATCTTCCTGATTCCCATTCCAGCACTCTTTCCACTGTGCTACCATGTTTACCCTAGAGTTAAGAATGATTGCTCTGAATTCTGATGTTCTTTAGTTCTATTATTTCCCCCTGTGCTATTGTGGTCATTGCGCCTATTGTTCTCTTCTTTCAGCTTGCTTTCTCTGTCTTGTTTCAAACAGATCTTTGTAAACATCTTCTTTAGTGTCAGCATCTGTTATAAGCCAAGAAAGCCATGCCATGGGGAAAAAAAAATCTAATGTGTCCAACTCTCAATGATGCAGACTAATGAAGTGGGATTTGTCATGCAGATAACCCCAGGCAGGGGTTAATGCAAGCATCATGTCTCTTTGGCTTTCAAATGCAGTCTGCGGTTTGGGAGGACAGCTGATTTCCTTGCTTGATTACATTTGACTCAGACTAATAGGAAAATGAGTTTACATTCTCTCAGCACACCACCATTGACAAGTCAGAACCATTCTCCTTGATGTTGAGAAGGGAGGCCAAGATCATATGTATTCCAAGGATGTCTAAAAGGGGGATAACCTACTTGTGGTGTGGATGATTGAGAAAACAACTCCATGACACACAATCTGGTCATCATTTGAGCAATATAGTCTCAATCTTTGAGAATATATAGACTGAGGAGGAAGACAGTTTGAGTTATAGGCAAATATTAACAGAACCCATTGTTCTGCTTTAGATTGTAATAGGATGAATTTATGAACAAATCAGATTTTAGCTATATTAATTTACACATTTATACAAATGAGTTCAAAGAGAAGAGAAGGGATATATTAGTTACATAAATATAAAGCAAATTAAGTATTTTTTCACTTTGAAACTCATTATTCTGGGGTTGTGTTGACACAGGCAAATAAAAATATCTATAGTCTCCTCACAACTGGAAGGGAATCTCTAAAATTATGGACTTTCATAAGCCAGAAAAAGCAACAAACAAAGGGTAATATCAGACAAACTTTTTTTATTTCTGTTGATTTCTATCCCTTCCTTGTTTTCCCTCCCAATTTTATTATTAACCTCTTATCCGTAGGACCCAGTGTCTTGTGTCTTGCCTTAATCTCTGAAACTGAAGTACATCATAGTCTTGTACAGTGACTTAGGCACAAATCTTTGTAAGGAAAATTATAAATTGGATAGAGTAACCAGGGTCTTGGACCAGATGGACAAAATTTAGAAGGCAGTAATAGCAATAGAAATACTACAGAAATATAGAAACAACTGAGTTTAGCACCAAATTTGAAAGAAAAATTAATTGAAAAAGGAAACTGACAGCGCATTTAATTTCTCATAATGGGTTGGTCATACTTAAATTAGGGATTCACAGAATGCTAGAGTAAATATCCTCTATAACATACTATTAAAATGGTCTTTTATCCTCAAGGAATTTAAGGAGGAGGAATCCATCCACCAATCTCTTGAGATAATTCATTGCACTTTTCAAATAGCTCTAATTTTAGGAAGCTTTGTGTAGCTAAAGTCATAGATTGAGAAAGTACTATGGGTGGAGAGATAAGAGTTCATAATGAGAATGAAAGAAAGGGCTAGAGGTCACAAAGCATAGAGAGAGAGAATGGTAGAAGAATATCATAAGATAGGGAACATAAGATAAATTTAAAGTTAGTAGGATCATGGGTTTAGAGTTGGAAGGAACTTTTGAAGCTATGGTGTCTAGTCCCCTCATTTTAGATATTAGGAAAATGAAACACAGAGAGGTCAGATTACTTATTCAGAGTCACAGAACTAATACCTGTCTTAGGATTTAAATCCAGGTATTGCTGACTCCAGCTCTAATTCCCTGTGTTCTATGCCATGCTGCCTCTTGAAAATTAAAATGGAATACATGTGGGGCCTGTCAAGATCAATATTTTGAGAACCCAGTTCTGTAGCTGAAGTAGAGGGAAGCAGTAGGTCATAAGAGTTAAATAGAATACAGAACATAGAAGTTAAGGAATTTGAGAAAATAACATCTATATTTTGAGTCCTCTAGAATGATAGTGAGAGTTGAAGTGGAGAGGGAGTCAGTGAAAAAGGCTCTGAACTCATTGAGAATTGAATTTAGTTCCAAACCCTCATTTAGTCCTACTCTCATTTTATACACAAAGACATTGAAATTTAGGGAGATGTCAAATGATTGGCCTCAGTTCACACAACTTGGCAGTAACAGGTTTAGGACTCGATTCAAACCTGAGTTCAAACCTCAAATTCTTTGATTTCATATTCAATAATTTTGGAGAAAAAAAAGTCTTTGTTTATTATGTTAGGATTTTAACATAACTGAAATGGCCATTTCTGTTGATTTGGGGATGGTAAAATACTAGGTCTTCTACATGAGACTTTCTTTTGTGTTTCACCTTAGTGTAAAGTTGACCTTAGGTAAGAATTCTTAAAGACTAAATCAAGGTCTAACAGGACTTTCCCTTTGGAAAGGTTTTGAGTTAATGTCCAATAATAAACGATGAGTCTGTTTCTCAGTAACTAGCCTCGCTGAATCCAGAGTTCATCATCAGATCAGGATAGATGTTTTGGTCATAATTCTTAAAGTTCATCTACTAAGTAATAGAACTATTATGGTTGACAGTAATGGAGAGTGCTCATCCTGATGAAGTCATAGACCCTTTGAAAGTGCCAAAAAAAAATGAGCCTTTGCCACATGTTCAAAGAGACAGGCAGTTAATATAGAGAGAAAGAAACATAATTTCTCTAAGTCAAGATTGTAACTGAAAGTTAAACCTTCTAAGGAAAAAATGACTAGAAGCTGCTCACTTGACAGCATCTTTTCTGCCTCTTAGATTCACAGAGTCTAAGCACAAGGGAAAGAGAAAACACATTAGGATTAAATGGGAAAGGACATAGGGCCTTATTTACTGAGTTAGGACACTGGGGAGAGCCATTTTAAATATACTATTTCATCCAGGAAGCAAATAAAATAAAGATAGATTTATATATTTTTAAATTCATGCCATCTATTATTCTACAAGCAATAACAAGTATTAGTAACCAAACATTGATTTTCTTCTTTCTCCTTGGTGGGCTAAAGTGGCTCTCCTTTAAAGAGGATTTATGTTTGGAAATGTGCAAGTGATATAACCCAGTATTGATCTAGGCCCTTTGTAAGCTAATATTTAACAACCCATTTTTTCTTGAAAAACTTAAATCACAGTCAGCCTTGTATTGACAAAGCAAGTCAAGCTTTCCTTTGCTAAATAATGGTGACCATAGCAGTAGCTGATCTCAAAGTAATTGCATCCTGGTATACTGTTTTAAATTAAATGCCAAAGACTATATCACTGCATCATTAAGAATGGGGATTTAATAACCCCCATGTCTAGTTCTTTTAAATTCCCTTGGATAACATATACTATGTCTCACATGTACAGAGAGATTTAGTACAACTTTTTAATTTTGCAGAAGAGGAAACTAAGGCCCAGAAAACTGAAGTGACAAAGTAACAAAGCAAAATAATGACAGAATCTGAGTCCTTGGAATTCTAAGTCCCAAGTGAAAATAATGCACTTCATTATGCTGAATACTATGTGGCTATTAATGTAAGAGAAAATAACATTAATTTGTTGTGTTAATTTTCTATCACAACCATATAATATAGCCATACTTATTCCATCTTATTATTGTGGGATTTCAGCTTTTGAACCAAATGAAGCATTTTCCATTTATATCCATCTAATGAGAAGCAGAATGGTATAGCGAATAGAAGATCGAATGGCCTGATAGTCAGGAAGGCTTGGGTTCAGGTCTCCTCTCTGACACACACTGACTCTGTGATTTAGGACAAGCCATTTAACCTCTCCAGTCCCTAAAGCAATTTTCTAAGATCAGAGAAGCAGAGCAACCAATGCTTTACATTGGGAGAGAGGGTTTCCTCATTAAAAATCCCCCCTACCCATGAAATCACATAAGCAGGCATGTTCAATATAATTTTTAAATTATCTGTCATGGTAAATCATTAAGATATTTTTGAATACTAATTTTGTCCTCCAGAAGCATGTTAATTATTTGTGATCCATAAATGTATTTATTATTCTACCTCTGCCTTTATCCAAGTCATTGATAAAAAAAGTATAGTAACCTAAGACCAAGGATTAATTAATTCCTGTTGCAGTTCACTAGAACTTTTCCTTCTGCTTGGTATTGGTACAATAATCAGCATCCTTTGTATGTAAATATTCGAGTATCCACCCAATATAACTCCATGTTGTTCACAAAGATGGGCAATCCATTCAATTTCTCTGGGTTTCGATTTCTTCCTCTATAAAAATGAACTGGACCAGTCAAATAAAAAAAACCCCGCATACTAACTATCCACTATATTTAAATCACTCTTCTAAGTTTTGGGTATACAAAGACAAAAACAAGACAATGATTGTTTTTAGGGAGATTTCATTCTATATGTACCCAAACAAACTAATCAAAGGTGATATGAGGAAAGAGAAAACACTAAATTGGAAGAAGGATCATAGAAGTATTCATGGAGGAAATTTACTTTATGGAAATCCAAGGTCCAGAGAGTAGTATTAAGGGGATGCAAGATGGCCTGGGTAATTTATTGGAGACAGAAGATTAAATGTTACATTCTGGGAACAGCTAGTAGTCCATTTTGGCTAGCATGCAAAGTACATGAAAATAGTAATTCAAAATAAGATTGAAAAGACATATTGGAGCCAGAATTCTAGAGGATCTTAAATTGAAGCATTTGTATTTTTCCCCAAGAGGTAATAGGGAACTACTAAAATCTTTTGAGCCAGGGAATGACATGATTAAAATTATGCTTTTAAAAGATTATTTTGGAAACTATGAGGAGAAATAATTGGAAAAGGAGAGATATTGTAAGCAGAGTAACCAAATTATGAAACAAATATATAATATGTGAGATGAGGGGATAATAAAGACTTGAAGTAGGATAGTAAGTGGAAAGGAGACAGATACAAAAAATTTTGTGGAAAATCAATGAGACTTGAAAACTGATTATGGATGGCAAAAGAGAAGGAAGAAGAATCAAGTCTGACTGATTGCTTTTCTATTATATGTTGAGAGATTTAAACAAATACATTTTTAAAATCCAAGGATACTTGAAGATATTCCCAGCATAATTTCCAAAGGTAATCCCAAAAGGCCTTTGAGAAACAAATGACTATAACCAAGTCACTTGATATAACTATTTTCAGAGCAACATAAAATGAGTTATACTAAATTATATAGTTATACTAGAAATATTTCTTTTAAGATGGAAAACCATTTCTAGACTGTGCAAAATATCAGTTGTCATAATATGGCATATGGGCTGAGACTGCTGCAAACTTTGAAAAAAATGAGTGAAACAGATGGATGAGTGCCCCAAATTCTGTCACTGTTACCAGAGAAAGTACGAAAAGGCCAGTTTTGAATAAAGACTAAAACATTTTTACCTGATCTATGAGTGTGTGTATGTGTGTGTGCATGCACATGCACACCCCACTTAAGGGAGAAACAAAATCAGATGTTTATATTTGAGATTAATTAATTAGACAAAGATTTTATTCCCTTATTCATGCTGTTGAGCTCCCCTCCTTTTCCTTTATCCTATATCCTACCCCTTCTCCCATAACAGCACCTTTTCTACCACTTAGAAACAATCTGACATCTGCCTTATACTTTTCTAGACATCTGTGAGAGGTGGGTGTGTGGTGCTAAGCTATAAACAGTGCCTCTCAGGTACACCCAGGGACAAACACAGCCACCCTCGACTTTTCAGTTTGCTACTGGCTCATCTGCTTTTAATTTTTTTCCCCTTATGGGGGTATCTGGGAGGTATTCTCTGGAATAATTTCAGAAATTGTCCAGATGACAAAAATTCTCTAATAGGCTTAATGAAACCCCCCCCCCCAAATTTTACCTCATTGGCCTAGTTTCTACCCCTCAATTCTAAACCAAAAATCTGTTAATAGTCATTTTATTTATTAGGATGCCCAACTACCAAAAAACACAAAAGCACAGAAGCTTTAATGGGGCTTATGACCATAGTCATATCTGTTGTTTGGGAAAATAGGGGAAAGAAGAGGTACTGACTAGATTTTAGTTTGTAGTATTACCATTACATTTTTGCATCACTAGCAATAGTGGGAGATGAGACAGTTTACTTAGCCTATTGGTTCAAAGAGTTCATTTTGGATCTGGATGGCAAACTAAGGCAACATGCTAGTCATAGAAAGAGAATGCCAAGAAGCTTACTATAACTTTCCTGTATCAAAAGGAAATCTAAGTTGAACATCATTGGAGGGAAGATATCAGTGCTGGAGACTATCTTTAAGGGTTGGAAACAGAAATTCAACAAACTTCCAGTCCCAAATGAGAAGGCCAAGGAAAGTTATACCTTGGAACATCAAGAGACTCTACTAGACCTCAGAAGACAAAATGGATCAACGGGAAGGGATTATTATTTTTTTAGGAGCTTTAAACTTAACAAGCCTCAGTGACTTATTACCAATGTTAAGTAACTTCAATTCTCTGGATTTTATTTTCCTCCACTATAAAATAAGGAAATTATAGTAGATGATCATTATTATTCTTTCCAGCTCTAAAGTCATGATCCCAAAATTAAAATGTAGAACAGAGTGCTTTAGAGGTTGCCTCGGAGGAGAAAGAGAAAGAATTGGAGGTATACCAGCATCTATAGTTCAGAAGAAAGTAAGAGTAAAAGTTCAGAAGAAACCAGAAGAGAATTAGCTACAAGTGAGGCCTAATTCTATATATTCACCTTTGACTTCTTCTCTGAACTCAGATCCAGTGCTTTCAGTTGGTTACTACATATTCTAGCAATTATATGTCTGAGATTTAGGATCATAGATACAGAGCTAAAGAAGAACTAAAAAGCCAGCTGATCTTTTCTTCTCAATATAAAGATGAGGAACTTGAAATTCTTAGAATGACTTGCTGCAAGTCACAAATGTAGTAAGCAACTCTGAAGTAAGCATCAGAGATGATTTGATTTCATGTCTTAGAAATCCAAAGGCAATAATTACTTCCCAATTACCATAATGACTGTTCATTCTAACCTTTACTCCAGTTTTCCCTTTCTCCATTGATCTTGTAATCATTCTCCAAACAATTAAGAAAAAAGAAAGAAAAGTAGAAAGAGAGAAAGAAAGACAAAGGAAGGAAAGGAGGAAAGGAGGAAGTAATGAATAAAGGAAGGAAGAAAAGATAGTTCATTATAATGTAAAAAAAAAACACAACTACTCCAAAGGTCACAGCTGGCTCAGCTCCTGACTGTTCAGACTTTTCTATCTCATTCTAGCCACTTGCTCATGCTAGAGATGCTGCCATCACTTAGTCTCTTACGGATTAATAATTTCCTCCTTGAAAACTCCATTTGAGGAGAGACTCCAACCAACCATAGGCACTTCTAACTTCTCAGGCTCATCTCCCTGGTTTTCCACCTTGCTCTCATCTGGGTGACTTTATGCCTACATCCCCTTTCAGTCATCTTTTATTTTCCTCATTCAAATATAAGATCTCTGAAACCAGAGACTTTCTTTTTGTTTTACTTTGAATTCCCATAATTTAGCACAGTGCCTGGCATATAAGTAAGAGATTAATTAGTGCTTAATCAATCAAAATAATCTAATCTACTCTTCCTTCTTCCTCATACCACATGTTATTGAGTATTCCTCTACAACAGGGTTTCTTTCCTTGAGGCGCACTGACTGTAATTCATGAATAGCTTTCAGGGCATCTATGAATTTAGATGGAAAATTTACATTTTAATTTTCACTAATCTCTAATTGAGATCTCCTTAAATTATCAATTTAAAAAATATTCTGAGAAGAGTCTTCACCAGACTACCTAAAGGATCTTTGACAGGAAAAAAAAAATCTAAGAACTCCTAATCGACAAGAATTATCACTTCTGTTCTATTTTTTCTCTTCCCATTATTATCACCCTACTTCTGACTCTGATTATGTATTGCCTAGGCTATTACAGTACCTTCTCGAATTGTCTTACTGGTTTTCTTTTCAATCTATATTTTATTTTATTTTTAAAGTCAACTAGTCTTTATTTAGAATTTACTCTATGTCAGTCACTAGGCACTGAAGATACACAAAGAAGGTCCCTTTCTACAAGGAGTTCACAGTCTAATGTGAGAAGCAATAAGCAAATAACTATGTATATTATAGAGTTCCAGGTATGAACAAATCATGAAAATATTAAAGATGTATTCAAAAGCTGACTCTAATGAGCAAAGTGCTCATATACCAGACTTATGAATATATTTCTAATATTTTACATGATTTTTTGAAGTTATGAGCTAATTAAACCATTAAATTTATTAATTTATTAATTTATTTTCAATATTTTCCCATAGATACATGTTTCATGTTCTTTCCCTCTCCCCCAAATTCCCCCATGCCCCGTAGCAGACACACACTTCCAGTGGGTTGTTACATGTATCATTGATTAAGACCTAATTCCATATTATTGATAGTTGGACTAGAGTTATCGTTTAGCATCTACATCCCAAATAATATACCCATCAGGCTATGTGTTCAATCAGTTGTTTTTCTTCTGTGTTTCTACTCCCACAGTTCTTCCTCTGAATGTGGCTAGTTTTCTTTCTCATAAGTCCTACAGCCTTGCTCTGGATCTTTGCATTGCTGCTAGTAGAGAAGTCCATTATGTTTGATTGTACCACAGTGTATCAGTCTCTGTGTACAATGTTCTCCTGGTTCTGCTCCTTTCACTCTGCAACAATTCCTGGAGGTCATTCCAGTTCACATGGAATTCCTCCAGTTCATTATTCCTTTGAGCACAATAGTATCCCATCACCAACAGATACCACAATTTGTTCAGCCATTCCCCAATCAAAGGACATGCCCTCATTATCCAGTTTTTTTGCCACCACAAAGAGTGTGGCTATAAATATTTTTGTACAAGTTTTTTTTTTCCTTATTATCTCTTTGGGGTATAAACCAAGGAGTGCTGTGGCTGGATTGAAAGGCAGATAGTCTTTTAAAGTCCTTTGGGCATAGTTCCAAATTGCCATCCAAAATGGTTGGATCAATTCACAACTCCATTAGCAATGGATTAATGTCCCAATTTTGCCACATCCCCTACAACATTTACCACTTTCCTTTGTTGTCATGTTAGCTAATCTACTAGGTGTGAGATGGTACCTCAGAGTTATTTTGATTTGCATTTATCTAATTAAAAGAGATTTAGAACACTTTTTCATGTGTTTGTTGATAGTTTTGATTTCTTTATCTGAAAATTGCCTATTCATGTCCCTTGCCCATTTATCAATTGGGGAGTGGCTTGATTTTTTTGTACAATTGATTTAGCTCCTTGTATATTTGAGTAATTAGACATTTGTCAGAGTTTTTTGTTATAAAGATTGTTTCCCAAGTTGTTGCTTCCCTTCTAATTTTGATAGCATTGGTTTTGTTTGTGCAAAAACTTTTTAGTTTAATGTAATCAAAATTATTAATTTTACATTTTGTAATTTTTTTTCTAACTCTTGCTTGGTTTTAAAATCTTTCCTTTCCCAGAGATCTATTATATAGTATACTATTCTGTGTTCATCTAATTTTCTTATAGTTTCCTTCTTTATATTCAAGTCATTCGCCCATTCTGAATTTATCTTGGTATAGGATGTGAGATGTTGATCTAGACCCACTCTCTCCCATATTGTTTTTTAATTTTCTCTGCAGTTTTTGTCAAATATTGGTTTTTTGTCCCCAAAACTGGGTTCTTTGGGTTTATCATAGACTGTTTTGCTGACGTCACTTACCCCAAGTCTATTCCAATGATCCTCCCTTCTGTCTCTTCACCAGTACCATAGTGTTTTTTTTTTGGATTGTTTGTTTGTTTTTAAACCCTTACCTTCTGCCTTGGAGCCAATGTTGTGTACTGGCTCCAAGGCAGAAGACTGGTAAGGGTAGGCAATGGGGGTCGAGTGACTTGCCCAGGGTCACACAGCTAGGAAGTGTCTGAGGCCAGATTTTAATCTAGGACCTCCCATCTCTAGGCCTGGCTCTCAATCCACTGAGCTACCCAGATGCCCCCAGTACCCTAGTGTTTTTTTTTTGTTTTTTTTTTAAACATTTATTAATAATCATTTTTAACATGGTTACATGATTCATGCTCCTACTTTCCCCTTCACCCCCCACTCTCCCCCCACCCATGGCCGATGCACATTTCCACTGGTTTTGTCATGTGTCCTTGATCAAGACCTATTTCCAAATTGTTGGTGGTTGCATTGGTGTGGTAGTTTTGAGTCCACATCCCCAATCATGTCCACCCCGAACCATGCGTTCAAGCAGTTGCTTTTCTTATATGTTTCCTCTCCTCCAGTTCTTCCTCTGAATGTAGGTAGCATTCTTTACCATAAATCCCTCAGAGCTGTCCTGGGTCATTGCATTGTTGCTGGTACAGAAGCCCATTACATTCGATTTTACCACAGTATGTCAGTCTCTGTGTACAATGTTCTTCTGGCTCTGCTCCTTTCGCTCTGCATCAGTTCCTGGAGGTCTCTCCAGTTTGCCTGGAACTCCTCCACTTTATTATTCCTTTTAGCACAATAGTATTCCATCACCCGCATATACCACAGTTTGTTCAGCCATTCCCCAATTGAAGGACATGCCCTCCTTTTCCAGTTTGTTGCCACCACAAAAAGCACAGATATAAATATTTTCGTACAAGTCTGTTTATCTATGATCTCTTTGGGGTACAAACTCAACAATGGTATGGCTGGATCAAAGGGCAGGCATTCTTTTATAGCCCCTTGAGCATGATTCCAAATTGCCAGCCAGAATGGCTGGATCAGTTCACAACTTCACCAGCAATGCATTAATGTCCCAATTTTGCCACATCCCCTCCAACATTCATTACTCTCCCCTTCTTTCATTTTAGCCAATCTGCTAGGTGTGAGGTGATACCTCAGAGTTGTTTTGATTTGCATTTCTCTAATTATTAGAGATTTGGAACACTTTCTCATGTGCTTATTGATACTTTTGATTTCTTTACCTGAAAATTGCCTATTCATGTCTCTTGCCCATTTATCAATTGGGGAATGGCTTGATTTTTTATACAATTGCTTTAACTCCTTGTATATTTGAGTGATTAGACCCCTGTCAGAGTTTTTCGTTATAAAGATTTTTTCCCAATTTGTTGTTTCCCTTCTGATTTTGACTACATTGTTTTTGTTTGTACAAAAGCTTTTTAGTTTAATATAATCAAAACCATTTAATTTACATTTTGTAATTTTCTCTAACTCTTGCTTGGTTTTAAAGTCTTTCCTTTCCCAGAGATCTGACAAGTATACTATTCTGTGTTCACTTAACTTATTTATAGTTTCCCTCTTTATATTCAAGTAATTCACCCATTTTGAATTTATCTTGGTGTAGGGTGTGAGATGTTGATCTAGACCTAATCTCTCCCATATTGTTTTCCAAATTTCCCAGCAGTTTTTGTCAAATAGTGGATTCATGTCCCAAAAGTTATGCTCTTTGGGTTTATCATACACTGTCTTGCTGATGTCATTTACCCCAAGTCTATGCCACTGATCCTTATTGTTTTGGTGACTGCTGCTTTATAGTATAGTTTAATATCTGGTACTGCTAGGCCCCCTTGCTTCACATTTTTTACCCTAGTGTTTTGATGACTACTGCTTTATAGTACAGTTTAAGATCTAGTACTGCTAGGCTACCTTCCTTCATATTTTTTTTTCTTATTTCCTTTGATATTCTTGGTCTTTTGTTCTTCCAAATGAACTCTGTCATAGTTTTTTCTAATTCAGTAAAAAAGTTTTTAGTTAGTTTGATAGGTATAGCACTAAATAAGTAAATTAATTTGGATAGGATGGTTATTTTTATTAAGTTAGCTCATCCTAACCATGAGCACTCAATGTTTTTCAAATTGTTTAGATCTAGTTTTAATTGTTTGGAAAATATTTTGTAGTTGTGTTTCTATAATCCCTGTATTTCTCTTGGCAGAAAGATTCCTAAGTATTTTATATTGTCTAGGGTGATTTTAAATGGAATTTTTCTCTCTAACTCTTGCTGTTGTCATGTGTTGGAAATATATAAAGATGCTGATGATTTATATGCATTTATTTTGTATCCTGCCACTTTTCTAAAAAGTTGTTGATTATTTCCACTAACTTTTTAGTTGATTCTCTAGGCCAATATATATTTTATACAGTGGCTATAATATCCTACTAATGCAAATGTCTAATCACACTGCTTTCTCTTCTGCCCACTCCCTTAACCTGTTAGCAAAATGAAAACAATAACAAATAACAAAAAATCCAGCAACAGAAATATTGTTTGAAGAATAACTTTTTGATGTCTTACTTCAGAGAAAAAACTGATAAATAGAAATAAGCAAGAGATAGTTTTACATGTGCATTATCTTTTTTTTTTTTTGTCAAATGGTGCCTTCTTTAAAGTGAGAGAGAGAGAAAGGAGAGATACCTAGGAATTTTAATATACCAAACACAGAAATACACTAAATTTTTTTAATCCCAAATTTTATGACTCCTAGTTATTTATTGAGTAAAATATAAATCCTTTACCCTGGTATTTTAGGACATCTATAATATGATCCCCACTTATTTTTTTCAGTCAGTTCACATTATTTCCTTTCATACACTCTTAGCCAAAATGGAGTACAGATGTTTAATTTAATTTTGCCACATTCTGCCTCTGGGCTTTCTAGAGGGTTTTTCCCATCTGTGGAACACACTTCATCTAGTTCTTCATCTATTGAAATTCACTCCTTCCTTCTAGGATTACCCCCAAATACCTCTTATATGAAGCCTGTCCTTAACTCGAGGTGATCTCTTTATCCTCATTTTTTTTCAGTTTAAATTTATTTAAACTCTTTTTGATGGAAAATAACTGGAAATTTAGGGGACTCAATTAAGGAATCACTAAGCAAATTTTGGCATATGATTGTGATAGAATACTACTTCACTATTTAAAATTATTTTTTCATTTTAATATTTTTCCATGTTTACATGATTCATTTTCTTTTTCTCCCCTCTTCCCTTTTTCCATTCCCACTGGGTATGGAATAGCCTTTCTACTGTACTATGCAAATTGTTATCACTTATACCTATTTCCATATTATTCATTTTTGCAACAAAGCAATCTTTTAAAACTAAAACCCCAAATCATATGTCCATATAAACAAATGATAAGTCAGGTGTTTTTCTTCTGTGTTTCTACTCCCACAGTTGATGTGGATGGTATTCTTTCTCATAAGCCCTTTGGGATTCTTTTGTAGTAGCAAAATCCATTACATTGGATTGTTCCACAATGTTTCACTTTCATTGTACAATGTTCTCTTGGTTCTGCTTATTTCACTCTGCATCAGTTCCTGGAGCTTCTTCCAGTTCATATAAAAATTCTCTAGTTCATCAATCTTTTCAGCACAATAGTATTCCGTCACCATCTTATACCACATTAATATTTTTTAAATAGAGAGACCTATATGAAATTCAAAAGACGAAATGAGCAGAACCAAGAGAATAGTATATACAGCATCAAAAATATTGTGTGGAGAAAAACTTGTGTATGTCCACTTCCAGAGAAAGAATTGATAAATAGAAACAAGTAAGACATAATTTTGTACACACGCACACACACACACACGCATGTGTAATTCTGACAATGATGCCCTCTCTAGTGTGAGGAGGAGCGAAAGGAGAGGGAGATACATTGGAATTTTAATGTAACAAATACATTTTAAGAAATACATGTATTTGTTTGTTACATTAAAGTTCCCAACTATTTCCCTCCTCCTTTCCACCTACTCAGATTTTTTCATGGTCCGTTTTTGGATCTCTCCTTTCCATTATTACACTACTAGGAGATGAACAGAACTACTAGGATTAGGTAAAAAGTGTTCCCTATAC
This sequence comes from Gracilinanus agilis, assembly GCF_016433145.1. NCBI lineage: Eukaryota > Metazoa > Chordata > Mammalia > Didelphimorphia > Didelphidae > Gracilinanus > Gracilinanus agilis. The sequence goes on along the minus strand of NC_058131.1, from coordinate 196,146,093 downwards.
TCAAGGATCTTTGTGAAAGGCTACAACTAGGAAATTTTGTGCTTTACCTTAAGCCAATTGTGATAAAGGGAAAGTGGGAATTTGCAAATAAGATATAAAACTCAGTCCACTTTCTGAAAAGAGTCATAATAAGAGGCTGACCATCATTTAATTCCCTAATCAACACTGGTAAAATTGCTATTAACACTACCATGGTTACATACAAAATATCTAGCTAATAGGAAGCCTAAGTACCAAACTCTCAAACAAGTAAGATACCTACACATTTCTTATTGAGGTGGACATTCATCAATATCTCTCCCCCTTTCCCTCTTCAACCCAATTGCTTCAGGGGGAAGAAAAAAAAGAAAAGAAATCCCTGGAGAGGTGGGAAGAGATAAAATGATAGAGCTAAGGAAAGTGGTGGTAATGATCTGAAGAAGCACATACAAGAGGTTGGCACCTTTGGGACACAGTCCTGGGTGCCCTCCCCTGGTTAAATTTCAGATACCAACACAAATAACTGTAATGAATTTTGTGAACCTGAAAGTGTTATGAACATATAAATTAATTGATATTTATTCACTGCCTGTAGCAAAGATCAGGCTCCTTGAAAGGTTTTATATCCAGACTCAGTTCCTGTTAGGTTTTCTATGATCTAGATTTGGACTATAGCCATATGACAGTACAGCTGTTCTAAAACTCTTGGAGAGATACACAGATGGACAGTGCTCAATTTGCTGCCCAAGGGGCTCAAAATTATGGGCATAGATGCTCAATGTTATTTTTCTTTATTTTTTTTTTAATTTGGCAGTGTGCAGACCAGGTCTCTTGGGTTAGGGCAAGAGCTAAGCCATTACAGAGTCATATGCAGGTTTCAGCTTTAAGTACCATAGTTTAAGAGAAAAATATTTACACACACTTGGCAAGCCCATTGAAAGTGAAAAACAGAGCCTGGAGAATGTTACCACTGGGATTTCTGTAGAAACCCAGGGACTTAAAGACTATAAGTAAAACAGGGACATATGTCAGTATAGCTGAGTATGGAGAATAAATCCAGCAGAGCTATGCTGAAATGATGTCCTTAGGGTGCATGCCACTGGGCTTCATTTGTCATCCTGAGTTATAGGTGACAACAGGGTTTGGTTTGTCAAATGGGGAGGGGGTCCTGGAACCAGGAGAGGGCTGGGCAGAAGTCCAGATCTTGTACTGGCAAGTGAAAGGTTGCTGGCAAGTCAGAAATGAGCCAAAGCTCAGGAATTCAGGAGGTCAAAGCAGGGACTAGGAATCCTGAAGTATCAGTTGTCAGGCACAAATCAAGGGTAAGGGAACCAGGTCACAGCAAAGACTAGAAAATACTGTGTATTCATATCTAGGGACAGACCAAAAACAATAGGAACCAGAGGTCAAACAGAGGTAAGAATGACCAGGTCTTGGTGGTGAAAACAGACAAAATTCTAGAATCTGAGACACTAGATAGAGCAAGGTAGAGGCCTCAGTGTTCAAAATGGAGGAATGAAATTGATTCTGAGCTTCAGTTGACTTGCAAAAGGAGTTTTTTTTTTTTAACTCTTTCCTTTTGTCTTAGAATCAAGGTAGAAGAGCAGTAATGGCTAGACAATGGGGGTTAAGTGACTTGCCCAGGGTCACACAGCTAGGAAGTGTCTGAGGCCAGAATTGAACCCAGGACCTCCCATCTGTAGGCATGATGGCTTTCAATATACTAAGTCACCCAGCTGCCCCCAAGAGGAATTATTTCTTATTATTATGTCTGGGTAGAAAATATTTCAGGATATGCGTGCTGAGGGCTATTCACATTAAAAAAAATGGCTAAAATTGCCTAAGGAAAGAGACAATAGGATTATAGTTGAAGTCTATTTGTTATAAGTACAGTGTTGAGCTTTGGTTAAATAATCTTACATGGGGTTATAAATAAACCATTCTTTTACTACATTCTACACTGAGGCAGTTAGGTGACTAGATAAAGAGTGAAGAGGACCCCAGGTCTAACTGGCTGTGGAACCCTGGGCACATCACTTAACCTCTTTCTGTCTCAGTATTCCCAACTGTAAAATGAGAAGAATAATGGCATATATCGCAAGTGTTTTTGTGAGGATCAAATGAGATAAGATTCATAAAGCACTTGGCATGTTGCCTGGGACATGGTAGGTTTATATAAATAATTTATTCCCTCCCTCTGATTTGACTATGGTGAGTAATGCTATGATGAGATCCAAATGAAGTATATATCATTTTGTTGGAAACCATGTTTTCATCTAGAAAAATTTTTGTATATTTAGGTCTTAGATGCTTGAGCTTTTAAAAGGCTGTCGTTATTGCTGCTGGTGCTATTTTCCATTTACACAGAGCAACTTAAGGTTTGCAAAACACTTTCCTTAAAACGATCTTGTGAGGAGTTTGATGTATTATCACCTCCATTCTACACATGAGGAAAAGTGAGGCCTGGAAAAAGTAACTGACTTACCCACAGTCACAGAGCTCGTATTCCTGTTCTCTTTTCCTTCAGAACACATCCCCTATACCAGGGGTCAGCAACCTTTTTGGCCGTGAGAGCCATAAACACCACATTTTTAAAAATGTAATTTCGTGAGAGCCGTACAGTGCTCACAGTGCGTGCTCCTGTAACAGTGCCTGAAAAAAATTGACTTTATGGCTCCTGCAGAAAGAGCCATATCTGGCCCTCAAAAGAGCCAGATATGGCTCGAGAGCCATAGGTTGCTGACCCCTGCCCTATACCATATCTTTTTCTATTACTCTTTCTCTTAATGATCACTTTTCTTCTTCTTTCCTTAGCTTCAGCTTATAATGCACCTTAGCCATGATGGGAATCTGATCACTGTTGGAAAAGTTTTAATTTAATTCAACAACAACAACAACAACAACAACAACAACAACAACAAAAACCCTTAGTATTTTCTTTGTAGAAGAACTTTAAGTTTCTTAAGCAGTTGAAATAGGATAAGGCCAGAGGAGTAGAAATTTAGAGCTACCAAGATCTTGGACTTCATAATTCTACCTTCTAATTTTACAAATGAGAAAACAGTGCTGGAGAGGTTAAATGATTCATGCAGTCACAGAGCTAGTAGGAAGCGGAGCCAGGATTTGAATCCAGGTTGTCTGAGTCTAAATGCAGGGAGTTTTAGGTTCATTACTCTCCCAGATGGATTGTGTTTTGCTTTGTTATTGTGTATCATATTTTTGGTGCACAAGAGTCCAACAACTGTTCTGTTTAATAAACTTTTATGAGCCCAACAGCCCAATGTGTATGCAGGAATATTGATTCTAGGAGAGGCATGGTGAATCCTGCACATCACCATGATGATATTTCAGCTATAGATAGGGACAGAAGACATGAGCAATTGCAATAACATTACCAAATCTTGGAATATCCTGTTGAGTAAGATAACAGTCACCCACTGACATTTCCTGTGTGTTGATTTTGTAGCCAAGCACTCACCACTCATCCTGAAATCCTCTTCAAAAAGCCTTCCTATGGCTCTCCGCTCCTTGGATCTTAAGCTCTATAAACACCCTTGTTCCAGCCTCATTTGTCTTTTTAATTTTTTTTTAAATCCTTACCTTCCATCTTGGAGTCAATACTGTGTGTGTATTGACTCCAAGGCAGAAGAGTGGTAAAGGCTAGGCAATGGGGGTCAAGTGACTTGCTCAGGGTCACACAGCTTGGAAGTGTCTGAGGCCATATTTGAACCTAGGACCTACCATCTCTAGGCCTGGCTCTCAATCCACTGAGCTACTCAGCTGCCTTCTGTCTTTTTAGTTTATCCTTACTTTCTAGTTAATATGTTCAGGCATAACACCTGACTATTCCCCAAGTTACAGGTAGAAACTACTTTTCTTATATTGAGTTTTCCCTTATCACTCTTATGCATCAGCTCTGACCTAGTGAAATGAAAGAAAATCCTATTGTCTAAATATGGCTATTGTGTAATTTCAAAAAGCCCCAAAGTAGAAGATTTGGAAAAATTCAAAGAGAGAGACTTAAAACCTGTGATACCAGAATATGCATGCAAACTAATGAATTACATTTACTGTGACAAATGCAATTGTTAAAATTTGGAGACATTCCATTGTTATAGGTAATCAATGAGGGAATAAGACAATTCTGTTTCTAATTGTTTTGCGAGACCCTCATTTGTGAGGTGTTATGATGATCCATAGGTCAGGCTTTGACAAAGAAACGCTAATGATTTTTGTTATAAATCTTAGGCAAATGTAAAAGAGAACTCATCACTAGCTCATTTGATTATATCATGGACTATTGTGTGTGAGCGTGTCTCCTTGTGTCCCTCTGAAGCCAGCATAGTGTCATAAAAAGAACACTGGATTTGAAATCAGAGGATCTGGATCCAAATGTTTTGCTCCTTACTTAGTGTAACAAGTCTCTGAATTTCAGTTTCTAATCTGTAATAAATAATAAAATGGCTGATACATATATAAAATTTACTTAATGGTTTTTACAGCATTTGAAAAGCATTATCACACTTGATACTCAATAACTTTATCAGGTAAATGATAATATTATTAACAGTTAAATGCAAATTTTTACAACAAAAAATTAAAATGAAATATTAAAAAGTCAAGAAAACTGAAGATCATTGAAAGCAAGTGACTTATCCAGAGATAACCAACTACTAGTCTCTGAAGGAGGATGAGAACAAAGTTTTTTACTCATTAAATCTATGAGATCATGACACAAATTATTCAATGAACAGCAAGACTAAGCCACATTGCCTCTAAGGTAACTGTCCTAGCTGAAAATCCTATGATCCCAAGTCATTAAGCCATTTGCAATGCTCAAAGATTTAACCTGCTGGTTTCTATGATTGAGGATTTTGTACTTTTCTTCATTACTCTTTCTCTTGCTAGGTGCAGGAAAGGCTTCAGAACATTATCTCTTCCAAACATCCCTGGACTGAACTGAGGACAGCTATTGCCAGTGTCTACCAACCACTCACCAGTTGATTGGCTGAGGAAGTTTCTCATTATTTATCCATTTTTTACAAAGACATGAACGCTATGACAGACTTGTCAAGGAACCCTTTTCTGCTCTACTCAGGGAAGTAGAAGAATAGACAATCTTTCCTACACTAGACCAAAGGAATATTCCTAAAAAGAAATGGAAAGGTTTACAACAACGGAAGGAAGTTGTTTCTGGTCATGAAACACTTTGTGGCAGTGCTCTAGGAAAAGGGGAAATTATTGTGAGCCTTTCCATTAGCTTTTCTCTCAGAGATACAACTTTGTGCTGTTTTCAATGAGCATAAATCAGAGCCCAGTGTTGTTTTTTATAATTAGCTACTACTCCATAGTTCTAACAGAGAATCAATCAATTCATTACACATTTATTAATCACCTACTATGTTCAGATACTGTGATAGACATTAAGAATACAAATATAAAGAATGAAGCTATCCCTATTTTCAAGTAGTTTATATTTAAAGGTGAAGCTGTCTCTTAGTACTGCCTCTGGCACCTACTTTATACACAGAATGACACATGACCTCATTTTGACATGATAAAACTGAATTAATTACTTTTTGACCGAAATTTTGCCTCTTTCTACTTTTATTACTGTTGAGAGCACCACCAAATTCTCAGTAAACCCGGTAAAGCCCACAAGATAAGTGTCATACCCAACTCCATCTCATTGCACCTCCATATTCACTGAGATGCCAAATTTTATCAATTGTTCCTTCATAATTTTTGAGAGGACTGTTTTTCTCCTTTTATAATGCTACTACAGTGATGCAGACCCTCATGACTTAATCCCCTATTCTATTACAAAAATCTTCTGGTTTGTTCATCTGCCTCATCTCTGCCCATTTTAGTCTGTTCTTCACAGTCCCCCTTAGTAAAAGTACCTTTCCTCTTTTTGATGATTTCTAATTTCTCCCGCATATCTATATATCTCTATCTATCTATCTATCTATCTATCTATCTATCTATCTATCTATCTATCTATCTATCGATCTATCTATCGATCTATCTATCTATCTATCTTTTCTTTTGTTTCTCCCACTAGATTGGGAGTTCCTTGAGAGTGATTTTTGCTTTTCTTGGTATTTTCAGTCCTTAGTACAGGATTTGGCACTTAATAGGTTCTTAAATATTTTTTGTTGATTTTTAAGGAATGAGATCTATCATTTAAAGTTACTTTTAGATGTAGAGATATAATGTTACAGTAGCTTAAGGTCAGGAATATCTGGACTCAAATGATACTTTTAACACATACTGGTTGTCTGACTGGATAAATTACTTGATTACTTAGGGCCCCAGTCAATTATTCAAAAGTATAAGTTGCAGGGAAGGTATTTACTGGTAGAGGGAGTTCCTTTATTGGGAGTTTCTTGTATGGATGAAATCACAAGCTCAATTCTTCTTTCCCCCATCCCAATTAAAAAATCTAGTTCTAAAAAGTTTTGCTCTGCTATCTCATAAAAGGGGTGGTTTTATTTTCTTATAGGCTGTGCCATAGTTTATAAAGACTGGAGGTTTCTTACATCTTAGAAAAGCTTCAAAAGGGGATCCTGACGACAGAGATTTTATAAACTTTCCAAAGGCTAATTTACCTAAATATGGAGAGTCTTATCAGTAGGCTTTTCCAATACAACCTTCACATAAATTCCAGAATAATTTTTATGAGGCCCAGGTCTGACCATGGACTAGGGATCAGTCCTTTGGCCATAACTACACATGAAATGAATTTAAAAATACAAAATAACTCCCAGGCTTGTGATTTCCTCTTACTTTTTTCCTTTAGTTTCTTTGTAAAAAGTCAATAAACATTTATTAAACCTTTACTACTTGTGCAATTTGCTAAGTACTAAGGATACAAAGAAAAACAAAAGACAGTCTGCTCTCAAGGAGCTCATATGTCTAAGAAGCCAGGGATCTAACTATCTATACATGAAGTTGTAGGTATATATATATAATATTATATATAGTATACAGGTATGTTATGATATCATGACATTTATTTAAAAAGATAGGTGAATTGAGACATGCTGAGCATTGAACTCATGCCAAAGCAAAGAAAAAAAATTAACATCTAGTTTGATAAAAAAAACAAACCAAATACAACCTAAAATGAGAAATTGCAGTATGCAATTGAGGCAACTTCAATGTGGTCTATTTTTAAAATTGCTGATATAGAAAAATGAGTAAAATTATAACAACAGGCATGACAAAGACTGTCTAGCATTTTCTATAAATGTTTAAATAATTTGAATTAGTCTTCATAGCAATGACTTTAAATATTCTAGAAATCACCTCATGCAGTGGGCATCTGGGTGGCTCAGTGGATTGAAAACCAGGCCTAGAGATGGGAGGCCCTGGGTTCAAATCTGGCCTCAGACACTTCCTAGCTGTGTGACTCTGGGCAAGTCGCTTCACCCCAATTGCCTAGCCCTTACCACTTTTCTGCCTTGAAGCCAATACATAGTATTGACTCTAAGACAGAAGGTAAGGGTTTAAAAAAATAAAATAAATGATTGTTTCTTTTTTATATTCACAGTATTGATTCCAAGACAGAAGGTGAGGGTTTAAAAAAATCACTTCTGTTAACAAGCACATTTTCTCCTTGCCAAGTAGAGATTCAGCAGCCATGAGAATACTAGTTTAGAATATAAACTTGCCAATAAAATCTAAAAAAGAGATCAAGAAAATACTTGGGGCAACAATCCCTTATGTCTAATTTCCCATTAGTTTCTCCTCATTCTTTCCTCTGGAGTCATAAATTATTTATATATATATATGTATATATATATATATATGTCTGTGCCAGTCTCCAAATGGTCATCAATAGGTCAATTCCTGAAGCCTTTCAAACTTAGTAGAACTGTATACCAACCTTCAAAGAGATGATGAAATATCAGAAAAAGAGTTTGTGGAATAATAAATATAATTAATATATATTATATATATACATATATACATATATATATAATACCCCTTTCATGTGAAGCTCCTCAAATACATAAAGACTCTTAATATGTCACCTTAGACTCTTCTCTTACCCCGGATAAACATCTCTGTTTCTATTAAATGATCACAGTAAGGCATGGACTCAAGATCCTTTGCCATTTGGCTGACCTCTTCTTACCACAATTTATATCAATTTCTTTCCTATAACATGATGTCTAGAACTGAACAGTGATTTAAATGTAGTTTGAATAGTGTAGAGTGTCATCAGATTCTCTCCTCCTTATCTTGAAAGCTATACCTCTCTTAGTGAAGACCATAATTACATTATTTTACATAGTTCTTGGCCACCAAGAATACATTTTTATTGCATTTTTAGTCCACTGAAGTACCAAGATATTTTTCAGATACTCTGGTGTATCACAATGCCTTTTCCAATTATTCTTAAACTTATGAATTCAATTTCTTGAACCCAAGCATAAGACTTTACACTCATATTTATTAAATTTTATTTTATTGTATTCAGCCCAGTACTCTAGGCTATTAAGATATTTTTTGGATCTTAGGCATCCATTGGGTCAGTTTTAGTATGCAGCTTCTTGTCATCTGCAAATTTGGTAAGAATGTTATCCAAGATACTGATGAAGCATAAAAATATGACAGAGTCAAATAGGTACTTTGGAGCATTCCACTGAAGATCACTTTCCAAGTTAACATGGAAAATTCCGTGGCAATTCTGATTTCAGCTATTTAATCAGCATTCAATCCATGCAATCATACTGTCATCTAGATTATTTATTCATCTTTTAAAAAACAAAAAGTAGCATTAGATATTTCATTAAAATTTTTTTCTCTCCTACCTGAAATGAGTCTCTTTTATGTCAGTATTATTGTATTGATACCATATTCTTGAACTTCAGAGGATATATACTTATCAAATTATCACATTCATGAAAAGGCAATGTAGAAGTATGGTGGGCATGAATAAAATTGGACATTACCAATGATGGACTTCATAGGATAAGTGGTAGAAAGAAACTTTTCAGAGAGATGTGTAACCAGAATTGGCTTAGTCACATAGTGAAACAAAGAAAAAATGAAGGGAATTTGGTTGCTTCATTATTGTCTGGAGTGAAGATGTCCACACAATACCAAGGGGTCTAGAGAAAGGATCTCATAATGTTATGTAGAACACTGTGAAAGATTGTATGGGGAAAAATTAAATCAATAATAACTCATGAAAGAGTTATAAGCAACGTCATTGAAAGTAGTACCTAAATTGATGAGATTACAGATCCATTAAAATTTTAAGGATCAGATAAAAAGTAACATGATAAAATATAATAAATAATGATATCCTAGTATCTAAAAAGTCCAAGATTTTATCAGTACAGCTTCTCCTTTCATTTACACAGATTACAACCACAATATACTTTAGTAGATAGCTTTCTTGATTTTCTGTTGCTAAAAAATAAAATAAAATAATTTCATATTAGTCAGCGTCAACCAAGGGCCTTTTCTGGATCATCTCTATGCCAGTCTCCAAATGGTCATCAATAGGTCAATTCCTGAAGCCTTTCAAACTTAGTAGAACTGTATACCAACCTTCAAGAGATGATGAAACATCAGAAAAAGAGTTTGTGGAGTAATAAATATAATTAATACTAAAGGAAACTCTTATTTCCAATTGTCAACATTTGTCACGATTTTAGCTATCTAGAAAAGTCAAAGAGTCAGAATTTTTTTCCTCCTGATATTTTTATGAGAAAGAGACAAATGACAAGTCAATAAGGAGATAAAGGAGTGCAGGAAAGGACAATATTTCCAGAATGCGTCATTGAGTTGGGATAGATTAGGTCTAATTTTATGTGTATTTTACATATAAATTTGTGTTTTTATGTAATGAGAATTCATATTCCAAATGATAATCCTGAAACCCAATTAATCATGAAATTCCTTTGGTATCCTCTACTTAGAATGAAATTATACTTAGTTGTACTGTAACAATGAGTGCCTTTCCCCATACAATAAATGAGTTAGATAATCTAGATAATGATTTATGTAATATATGATGATTTACATATATATATGCTGCTTATTAGTTAATGACAATGGTCATTAAGAAAGATTCACTATTCCCTGGAATTACAGGATGAGAGGATACTGTACTATATATTAATGTTGCTATTCTAGTCCATTATTACCTCCATGAGAGCAACTCAGTTTTATCAAAAATGAAAATGTTCTCCTCATTGCCTACTTTAATACCTTCAATTTCTTCTTCTTCTCAAATTCCTACTGCTAGTGTTTCTAGTACAATGTTAAATAATCCAGGTGATAATAGACATCCTTGTTTCATGCCTGATCTTATTGGGAAGGCTTCTAATTTATCCCCATTGCATATGATGCTTGTTGATGGTTTTAAATAAACACTGTTTATTATTTTCAGGAAAGGTCTTTCTATTCCTATACTTTCTACTGTTTTCAATAGGAATGAGTGTTGTATTTTGTCAAAGGCTTTTTCAGCATCTATTGAGATAATCATGTAATTTTTGTTTGTTACCTTGTTGATATGGTCAATTATATGGATGGTTTTCCTAATGTTGAACCATCCTTGCATTCTTGGTATAAATCCCACCTGATCATGATGAATAACCCTCTTGATCACTCTCTGGAGTCTTTTTGCTTTTTACTTTCCAAACAATTAAAATTAGATCTAAACAAACAATTGGAAAAACATTAATTGCTCATGGATAGGACTAGCTATCATAATAAAAATGACCATTCTACTCAAATTAACTTACTTATTTAGAACCATACCTATCAAACTACCAAGAAACATTTTTATAGAATTAGAAAAAACTATAACAAAATTCATTTGGAAGAACAAAAGATCAAGAATATCAAGGGAAATAATGAAAAAAATATGAAGGAAGGTGGCTTAGCAGTATCAGATCTTAAACTATACTATAAAGCAGTGGTCATCAAAACAATATGGTACTGGCTAAGAGACAGAAGGGAGGATCAGTGGAATAGACTTGGGGTAAGTGACGTCAGCAAGACAGTCTATGATAAACCCAAAGAGCCCAACTTTTGTGACAAAAATCCACTATTTGACAAAAATTGCTGGGAAAATTGGAAAACAATATTGTAGAGATTAGGTTTAGATCAACATCTCACCCCCTCCACCAAGATAAATTCAGAATGGGCGAATGACTTGAATATAAAGAAGGAAACTATAAGTAAATTAGGTGAACAGAGAATAGTATACTTGTCAGATCTCTGGGAAAGGAAAGATTTTAAAACCAAGCAAGAGTTAGAAAAAATTACAAAATGTAAAATAAATAATTTCAATTACATTAAATTAAAATTTTTTGTACAAACAAAAACAATGCAACCAAAATCAGAAGGGAAACAACAAAGTGGGAAAAAATCTTTATAACAAAATACTCTGACAAAGGTCTAAGTACTCAAATATACAAGGAGGTAAGTCAATTGTAAAAAAAATCAAGCCACTCCCCAATTGATAAATGAGTAAGGGACATAAATAGGCAATTTACAGATAAAGAAATCAAAACTATGTGTTATTTAGAATTTTATCATTTTTAATCATTACAACTATCAATAAGCACATGAGAAAGTGTTCTAAACTTCTAATAATTAAAGAAATGCAAATCAAAACAACTCAGTTATCACCTCACACCTAGAAGACTGACTAAAATGACAGCAGGGGAGAGTAATGAATGTTGGAAGGATGTGGCAAAATTGGAACATTAATGCACTGCTGGTGGAGTTGTGAATTGATCCAACCATTCTGGATGGCAATTTGGAACCATACCTAAAGAGTGCTAAAAGATTGCCTGTCCTTTGACCAGCCATACCATTGCTGGATTTGTACCCCAGAGAGATCATAGGGAAAAAGACTTGTACAAAAATATTTATAGCTGCACTCTTTGTGGTGGCAAAAAACTGGAAAACGAGGGTATGCCTGTAAATTGGGGAATTGCTGAACAAATTGTGGTATCTTTTGGTGATGGAATACTATTGTGTTCAAAGGAATAATAAACTGGAGTAATTCCATATGAACTGGAATGACCTCCAGGAATTGAGGCAGAGTGAAAGGAGCAGAGGCAGAAGAACATTGTACACAGAGATCAATACATTGTGGTAAAATAAAATGTAATGGACTTCTGTACTAGAAGCAATGCAATGATCCAGGACAATTCTGAGGGATTTATGGAAAAGAATGCTATCCACATTCAGAGGAATAACTACAGGAGTGTAAACACAGAAGAAAAACAACTGCTTGAACACATGGGTTGATGCGGACATTATTTGGGAAATAAATTCTAAATGACCACCCTAGTGCAACTTTCAATAATATGGAAATAGGTCTTGATCGATGACACGTGAAGAAACCAGTGGAAATGCACATTGGCTATGGTGGGGGAGGGACTTGGGTGGGCGAGAGTAAGAACATGAATCATGTAACCATGGAAAATTTTTTTTCTAAAAAAAATAAAAATGTTGTAATCATATTTCTAGTTTTGTTATGATGTTCCTATTATAAGATTGGATAACTACCAGTTTATATAATTTATTCTTGCTCTGTCCATGAAGGAGAAAAGCATTAATAATTTGATTTCAAAAATCTCTTTCAAAGGCCAAGTCATGTACTAAATCTAACTGGTATGCCCATTATTTTTATGAGAATATTATGTTTATAATCAGTCAACCAACTAGTACTTATTGCATACCTACTATGTTACCAGCAATGATATGAGAATAGATTTACTATCTTCTGAGATAAATGACCTCATTTGTCAGGGAATTAGAAGAGAACTTAGAATCATCCTAAATTAGCTGATGCAGAAAAAAATCCCCTTTATAGCATCCTCAGATAAATGGTCATTCAATTTGACTTGACTCTAAATTTTCCTCTAACTCTAAGGCTGTTCAATGTTAATGCTGAATGTTTTAATTTGGAACATTAATAATAAACTTGTCAACCAATTTCAATAAATTCGACACATCTGAGATGACCTTGTTGCTTGAAATAATTAGAAAAAGTAATCCCAGGAACCAGGAAGATATCACACAATCAAGTCAAATCTTTTCTAGACCAAAGAAAGGTGAAAGAACTTATTAGTAAGCTGAAGGGGTCAGTTTTGCTTTAGGTAATGCATCAAAATGCCACCTAGGCAAGCTGTTTATCTGTGAACACAACCCACATTCTTATTTTACAAATGACAAAGTACCATAGTTTTATGCTTCTGGGAAAGTCAAATATCTAATTGCAATATTAGGCATTCTTTTCAAGGGCTAAAAACATGTTGCAGTCATATTTGAGTTATGGAAACAGAAATTGGGTCTCTAATGTGCCAATGTTTCTTTTTTTTATTCATCTTCATATCAATGTCCAGAACACTTATTCATATTTTGGGAAGGGGAAAAACATTAAACATGGATAGGAATTGATCTGAAATGCATGAAAAATTAAAAACAATAGTTCTTCATCCCCTCTGGATATTCCAACTGGTTGAAGATTCCTAAGGGAGCACTCACTGAGGAAACACAGGTACTTCTAAACTTTCATTCCATCCATCATGTGCATAAACAGTTTAATGTCCCTGTAACAAATCAAATTTTGATTCACTTCCTTGATTATGTAGAGGCTAAAATAAATGTGTTGCACAACACTACCATAAAAAACAGCTTCTCTCCACCCTGAAGTCCTATTTGTTTGAGCTTTGGAAAGTCAATAAGCCAAAAGATTATGTGGAGAGTAGTACATATTTACAGGTCAGAGCAGTTTCATTTGACTTAGGTTCTTATTCCATCTGCACAAGGTGATGACTAATTTATTGTCACATCTTCACCTTAAGCTGAGCTCCTTTGCCCTTGATTCATTTGTATTTTGTGGTTTAGAAAGTTCTGCTTTACTTTAAAAATTACCTGCATTAATGTGAGAGGCTTAAAATGAGGAAAAATTTCCAAAGACTTAGAGCTGTCCAAAAGGGGATTTGGTTGTTCAAGGGGTTAGTGGGTTAGTGAGTGTCTCCTAACTAGAGGAATTCAAGTAGAGGCTGCTTGATCATATGTCAAGAATGATGTAAGTACAAGATTCTTAGCTTTTTTTTATCATATGATTTTTTGGCAATCTGATGAAGCCTCTTGATTCCTTCTGAGAATGTATTTTAAAAATATTTAAATACATTTAAAATATCAAATAAAATAAATGGGATTACCAAAGAAATAGGTTATATTGGAATCATTATAAAATATTTTTAAAATTATGTCCACAGATCCGAGGTTAAGGACTCCTTGTTAAGGACAAAGATGGTTGCTCAAATATAGTTTGAACAAGGTGACTTTCCAACACAGAAATTCTGTGATTTGCAAGTTTCAAATTTTTTTTTAAATTTTGTCTCATATTTTGTGGAGGAGAATAGTTCGACCATTGCAACTCATTTGTGGCCAGGGAAGTATCACCAACATTGAAGGAACAGAAAAGTAGCAAGTACAGAAGTGGTGATGATGGCATGATATTAAGAAGACAGAAAACTGTCAGGTTTATTTCAAGGCCTCTCTGTTCATCTCTGGGCATCTAGGAGAATTTGGAAAATACTAGAAGACTATATGTTACTGGAACGAAAGACTAGGCAAATTCCCATCTTTGTAACTATGAAAATAATTTATGTAAAGATAGGCTCTTTTGAATCCAAATGAATGATGTCTAGAATGACTATCCTTTTCAAGGTTGGAAGAATGATTTTTAGCCTTCTGTCCTAATGAGTCAATTAATTTGAGGATTTGAATACTTTTACAAAGTAATCATATGGATTAACAATACAGAAAGTAATGGGTCTTACTTGAGATATGTTTTAATTCATAAAATGGAAGTTTAAGGTAGAATGTGAAACTTGTAATGGTAGGAAAAGTGAGCAATAGGCAGTCAGTTAAATGGATAGAAATTGAGTTAAAGAAATAGCTCTTATATTTACCAGTTTTATAACCTAAGATAATCACTTAATTCACCTGGATTTCAGTTTGTTCATGGATAAAAGATGATTAAATTAAGGTCTTCTTCAGTGCTAAATCTCAGTTCCATTGTTCTGATAAAATGAAAGTCAAGGGCAAGGTTTTTAATATCATAGAAGAAGGGAGAAGGTGAATCCTGAGACAAGACACTAATACTTCAGAAATCCAGGATCTATCAAGCTTTTATTATGCCTTGCAAGTAATGTATGAGATATGTGTATCTTCATTCCCTTTAACACCAGGGCAACTAATGAAACCAGGCAGGGGCTAGTAAATTTTTTTTTTTTGGGTACAGAGTGGAAGTGTGTTTGTTCAAGAACGTCTGATACCTTATCCATCTCTGACATGTAAGGCTGGTCAGACTATGCCTGTACAAGTATCTGGTATTGACTTTTCCAGAAAAAGGCAGAAAAATGTTTTTTGTAAGTAGAAGGAGGGAATATGTGAAGAATAAAATCAGTATGCCGAAAGTATATAAAGGAGTATATTAAGGAAAGTATATAAAGGAGTCGAATCAACTTAAATTTGATAGGAAGTGTTAAAATCTATTTATAAACATCTAGCTGAACCCATGGAGCTATCCTTTCTTTATGAAGGCCAAAGAGCATTAAACTTTTTCCTTATGGGAAAGGTTTTGAGTCCAAAGACCTATAATATTCAAATTTCAATAAAACTCAGCCCCATTTGAAATATAATAAGTATAAATTCATCTCACCTCACTGACTTAGTGATGTCTTAACCTGATGTAATTGCAAAGTCAATGAACACATTGTCCTGGCAGACAATCTTGTAACGAGAGAAGCCCTTGCCAACGTCAATGCTTTTCTGAAAGTCTTGATTTTGTGATTTTTTTTTGTCGAGTACAGCCTTTGATCAACTTCTCTGGTAAATGAAGAAGGGAAGAAGGGGCACTAGATAAACTCTAACTTTTTTTTCTGGCTCTTAATCTTATGTTTTTTTTAAAATTGCTCCTGTCCCATTATACTTTCATTTTTTTGACTGAAAATGTACTGAAAATCATGAACAAGTAAATTCCAGATATTTATTTTATTTTTTTAAACCCTCACTTTCTGTCATAATGACAACTCTAAGACAGAAAAACAAAGGCTAACCAAACTGGGTTAAGTGACTTGCTCAAGATTACAGTGGTAGGAAGTATATAAGGCCAGATTTGAACCTCTGTTCTCCCAACTCTAGGCCTGATATTCTATCTCCTGAACGAGCTAGCTTTTCCAAGTTATATCCACTTAAACAAAAATGTAGCTTATGAGAAAAACTTGGCTAGACATATATTCTATGAACTATATGTATATGAATAAATTAGAGAAAGAAAAATATTTCTATGATACCTATCGATCGATATGTCAACTTTTCATTCCGTTTTGGAAACAATGAGAAATTATATGAGAAAGTAATCAAATTGTTCTTACCAGTTGACTCAACAGAATATAAACTGTTTTATTATTGCCTTTTTAGATCTTGTATACCATGTAGCAGGCAGTTAATTAATGCTTATTGATTTATTGATTCTGAGAATGTGTATATATGAGAAAAAATTCAGTTATCAGAAGGAAAAGCTTCATATAGGACAAAAAATTCATAGAAATAAATCTTTGCAGTAGGAGAAACCTGGAAATAAAGTAAATGATCATCAAATGGGGAGTGGCTGAACAATATGACTATAATGGAAACATTCTTTCTGAGTAAGACATGACATATACGAGAGTTCAAAGAAATATGGGAAAATGAATAAAGTGGTATGGAGTGGAGAAAGGTGATCCAAGATGATAATAGATGCAATGATAATAATAATGTAAATTAAATGTTAAAATTAAAATTGTACTAAAAGTTAGTTGCATGGAACAATCGGTACTATAGAACAGATGAAACAACACGCTTTCCTCTTTCCAATAGACAAGTGGAAGACTACAGATATGGAAAGGAACATATATTCTCATGTTAGATAGGGGGGTTCCCTTGTAGATATATATTAGGAAATGGCATACAAAGAAAAACCCATTAATCAAAGAATATTGTGCAAAGTCAATAGTTAATATTAAGATAGAAGCTACTTATGTATGAGAAAAGTCAAAATAACTTGTAGTTTTGATATATTTTAGCCAATCTATTCAACTTAAGAACCTATCAACACTATTCCATGGCTCTCCCAAAGCTGTTACCACAGGAGTCATGGCAAATGATTGCCATTGGATGCTTCAATTGTGATGCTATTATACTGCATGTAAAGCTAACCTGTTTCTTGGCATTTGCTTAGTATTGTTAGTGTTTTGCTGTAAATAAAATAAAATAAACCTGAACCTCAAGATGAAACAACATGATTGTATTCCTTGTTCATACATATGCAAGAGCTTAAATTATCTATTGTTGTCTCTTTAGTTAAGTCAAGTTGCACCATTGGCTTTACATTTTTGTGTAGTTTTGAAAGCTCAGCTTCATTTAAAATATTAGACCTTGGCAAAAACATTAAATTTAATGTAATGAAACTTGGAACTATTTATACAAATTAAGAGTTTATTGTGCTGGAATTACATAAAACTTCTCAATGTTTCTATATGCTTACAGGGATAAATTTAATTTTTACTATTAGAGACAACAATAATAACTAACATTTATATAGCACTTTAAGGTTTTCAAAGCACTTTACAAATATCTCATTTGAAACTCACAACAACCCTGAGACTTATTCCAATAAGGAAAATCAGGCACAAGTTATCTGTTCAGAGTCATGCAGCAAATGTTTGAACTATCTTTTTTCCAGATTCAGAACTTTACTATGCCACCTTGCTGCCCAAGTGCCCAAATTTCATTAAAATTAATTCAACAAACATATATTTTATTTTAAAATGTTTTTATTGGAATCTTTACGTTTTATGTCATAATCATTTCTCATTTCAACTACTCTTGATTGGACTATCACATATGAGAAAGAAAAAGAATTAAGCAAATATAGTTTGTCTAAAAATTTATACAGCATTCTATCTTCAGTCTCTAGTATCTCTACAATAAGGTACTTTTCACTTAAAAAATATGTGTCATTTTCTCATCCTTAGTAACATCACTGAGTTTTCTATTACTCAGAATTCAGCTTCCTTTCAGTAATATTTTCATTTATATTGCTGAAGTCATTTTGTGTAATATTCTCTTGGTTTGATTTATTTTTCTCAAAATGAAATCATATGAATATTTATATGTTTCCCTTAATTTTTCATACTTGTCATTTCTTACTATATAATAATGCCCTATAATATTCATATACAGGAGTTTTTCAGTCTAATGATGGGTTTCCAGATCTTTACTATGAAGTGCTGCTATAAATGTTTTGATGTATAGTGAATCTTTATTTTCCAGTAGATTGCCCTTTTATTATCTCTACTCTCACTTATCTTTAATCTCTCCTTATCCAGTGGCTGCTTCCTTACTGCCTATAAAATGTACCCGTTTCCATCATTTAAAAAAATCTCACAATCCATCCAGCTCCACTATATTTCACCATATCTTTCGGCCCTTTAAGGGCTAAATTTCTTAAGAACATTACATACAATAGCTATGGACCTCCATTTCCTTTCCTATTACTCTCTTCTTACTTCTTTACATTCTGATTTCTGACTTTATCATTCAACTTAAATTCTTCTCACCAAAATTACTAATGCTTTTTTAACTGCCAAGTTTAAGACCCTTTCTCAGTCTTTATCCTTTTTGACCTCCTGGCAGCCTTTAACACCAGTAATCACTCTTGTCCCTGATACTCTTTCATCTCTAGGTGTTCATGATACTTCTCTCTCTTGGTTCTCTCCTCACTTATTTTACTAATCCTTCTTAGTCAGCTTTGCTGGATCTCTATTCAGGCCATGCCAGTAAATACATATCCCATGGATCTCTGTCCTGGGTCCTCTTCTCTTCTTCATCCATGCTATGTTACTCGATAACTCCATTAATTCATATGGATTCAACTATCATTTCTATGTAAATGATTCTCACATCTATTTATCCAGCTTCTCCGACTGCCTTTAAAACATTTCGAAAAGGATATCTTATAAACATGTTAAAAGTCAACATATCCAAAACTTATTATTTCCCCCTTCAAGTTCTCATCTTTTTCTAGTAGTTCCATAATTGTTGAGGGCACTACTACCTCCCCTGTCCCCCAAGTTTGCATCCTCATTTTCTTACTTTCATCCATCACATACAGTATGTTACCAAAGTCAGCCAATTTTATCTTCCTCATATCTCTCACTTATTCCCCTTTCCTCCATTGACAATCACCAATCTGGAGTAGTCCCTTATTGCTTCATACTGAAATTATTGCAGTTTCCTGCTGTGTGATCTGCTTTTCTCAAGTCTGTCTCTTCTCCAGACCATTCACTTAACTGTCAAAATAATTTTCTTAAAGCTCAGGACTGACTGTTCCACTTCCCCCCTATTCAGTACAGTCCATTGATTTCCTGGCAGCTTCAGATTTATATATCAAATATAAAATCCTTTGGTATTTAAGACCCCTCAGAGCCTTCCCCCCTCACTATCATTTCAATTTTTTTTTGTACCTTAATCCTCCCCAGACCTTTTCAGTTTAGTGACACTGGCCTCCTTTCTATTCATCTAACAAGACACTCTGTGTCCTAACTGTGGCCATTTTCTCTGGTTGTGAACCATGGAGGAAAACTCTCTTTCATCTCAACCTACTGGTTTCTCTGGTTCCCTTCAGATTCTAGGTAAAAATCCATCTCCTATAGGAAACCTCTTCCAATCGTCTTTAATTCTAGCACTTTCTTTCTGCTGATTATTTCCAATTTATTAATTATATAACTTTTTATTTGTTTGTATATTACTCCCCCCGCCACACCATTAGAATAAGAACTTCTTGAGACCAAGTCCTATCTTTTGCTTCTTTTTTGTACTCAGTACTTAGTGCAGTACTTGGCAAAAAGTAGGCATTTGATAAATGTATATTGACTGACTTTTGTTTAACTTTCTTAAGGCATATGTCTAGCAATGGTATTGTTAGGTCAAACATTATGAGCTTGGCATACTGTTCAATAATGCAGCATGAAATAGGTCTTACATTGTATGCCAAAGTCTAAGCTTCCTTTTGAGAGAGAAATTAATTAACTTTTAAAAAAAGTTGACATTATATCGTATTTTAAGATCTGCAAAGTGCTTTGTCATTTTATGCTTATAACAACTTTGGGTGCTAATATCGCCATTTTACAGTAAAAAGAAAGCGATGAAGGCAAAGAGTAAATAAATGTCTTGGGGCCACACAATTAATAAGTATCTTAAGCTAGATGTGAACTAGCTTTTCCTGATTCCAAATCTAGCATTCTGTACCCTCCATCAACTGCCTGCTTATAGTGTGCCAAATACTGAAACAATGATTCTAAACCCTACCCTCAAGAAATTTCTATTCTAATGTGTGAAACAATATATTTTAGAGAGTGCTGACCAGGGAGAAGTATTTTATTTAAAAAATTTTGGATTGTCGACTGAAAACTCCATTTCAGTAGCAATGGCAATATTGATTCCAGAACTAGACTGTGGAAGAGGAGAGATGAATGCAATGTTATCTAGAGAGAAGATGGCTGAGTAAAATGAAGTATGGAAGTGGAATAATGAAGCACTTGTCAATCAGGAAGACCTATGCATGAGTCACATCTCTGCCACATACTGGCTATGTGGTCCTGGGCAAGTCACCTAACCTCTCAATCCTCTAGGATACTTTTTTTTTAAACCCTTGTACTTTGGTGTATTTTCTCATAGGTGGAAGATTGGTAAGGGTGGGCAATGGGGGTCAAGTGACTTGCCCAGGGTCACACAGCTGGGAAGTGGCTGAGGCCGGGTTTGAACCTAGGACCTCCTGTCTCTAGGCCTGACTCTCACTCCACTGAGCTACCCAGCTGCCCCACTCTAGGATACTTTTAAGACTGTAAGGAGGAGCAGAAATTGCTCTGTTTCAAAAGGGGATTTTTGTTTGTTTGTTTGTTTGTTTTAACCAGGAACTTCCCTACATTAATTATATAATTTTCTAATCACCTGAAACACACACACACACACACACACACACACACACACACACACACACACAGAGGAAGCAGTTCCAGCTTCCCAGAAAATTATATTATACTAAAACCCATGAGCTATTTTAAAAGATAAAAGAAAGAAAGAAAAGAGAAATTCCCCTTATAACTGGGAGGATATGATGATACAGATAAAAATACATAAAATATTTTCAGTAGAGAGCAGTAACTGGGGTGGACCAGAAATGTTTCCTGTAGAATACTTATTTATGTAGGAAATTTTCCCAATGCCAATGCAATTTAAAAGTAAAAAAAATTCAGACAAACTCATTGTACATTTTGACAGCATGATAATCAGTTTAATGGATATTATTTTTACTGATACTACTAGATATTTGAATTCATCAAGATGACTAATTGTTCTGTCATTATTTAACAATAATTTTTTAATATTACTAAAATAATAGCATGTATATAATGATGTGAGATTTGCAAAGCAGTTTATAAATATTAGCTCATTTGATCTTTATATTAACTCTAATTTACAGATGAAAAAGTAAGACAGAGAGAGGTTAAGTGACTTACCTGGAGTCACATAGCCAGTAAGTGTCTGAGGTAAGATTTAAACTAAAGTCTCTCTGTCTTCAAGTCCTGCGCTCTGTATACTGCATAGTCTAGATGCCTCTCCTTTTAGTAGTATTATTGTGCTAATAGTAGTAGTGTTGGTAGTAGAAGTAGTAGTAGCAATAGTAGTAGATGTAGTAATAGTACTAGTGTACTAGTAGTAATAGTGTAGTGGTAGTGGTAGTAGTAGCAATAGTAGTAGCAGTAGCAGCAGTAGCAGTTACAGTAATTTTATTTTTGGTTCAAGTAAACAACAAATGGATAAGATAGATTTCCTCCAATTTTTAGAAACCGTGGAAAGGAATTTTTACCGAATGGGAAACATTTGTCCAAAAAAGAAAACAATATAAATCCTTTTCTTTGAAAATATCTAGAGTTTCAGAAAAAATACCTTTAAACCATATTTCAGTTAGAATAACCACACTCTGGTTACATTTTACAATTATAGGCTCCCATCAGCAGAGAAAATTGTCAAAGAAAATCTCAGGAGACAGCATACTGGTGATATAAACTGAAAGAACATGTACAACAGATTGTTGATAAATGTTACATATGCTTCTGGCAGAGAGCCCCTGGTCATTTTCACTTAAAGAAAACCATCTATAAAATACATGTTGGTACAAAGAAGATTGAGCAGTTGGGAATAGTATCCTCAAATCAGAATTTCTAGTGCTCTAAAGTAAATTTCCTCCTTTCTACCATCCAACATGTTCTGCAGGGACAAAACTGTGAATAAAAAAGGAAGTTATTTTTGTTGTTATTCTCATTAAAAAAAAAACACCACATGAATTATGGCCCAAGAATGCTTGGCTCATTCTGTATAGAAAAAGAGTAGTTGAAAGAAAGCAGTTACCCAATAGATTACATAAAAATTTTATTAGTCTCATTTTAAGAGACATATCTCTTTTGGAGTTATAGTAGCAAGAGTTATGTGCATGGAGGCTGTATGATGCCAAAATGTCTGACCTTAAGAAGAAACCTTTAATAACACTACAAATGTAGTTTTCCATTTCCAAACTTCTATGAAGTTATATAGTCAGTCACTTAGCCAGTGAGCATTTATTAAGCACTCTCTATTTGCCAGGCATTGTGCCTCATGCAGGGAATATAAATACCAAAAGAAAAGGCGATTCCTGTTCTCAAGGATTTATATTCTGGTGGAGGAAGACAACACACACTCAAAAAAGAAAAGGAATGAAGAAGAAGGAAGACAAGGTACAGAGGATGAGAGCATGGCTGAAGAAGTCAGGAATTACCCTGGAGAGGAATGAAACATGGCAGGTCTGGGAATTCTCCTTAAATGGTTCTTGATCAGAGGGAGAGGCCTTAAGGGAAGCAGAAATGTGAATAGAAAGCAGGTAGATAAATTTTATTTTTGTTTATTAATCTGTAGCAACTAGCACATAGTAGGTAAGTAAAATATTTGTGCAATTGAATTCAGGGGTTGAACAGAAGTAAAGATAGGATTTAGACTCTTGTGTTTTCAGATCCTTGCAGTTAGGACTGGAGTTGTTGAAATTACCCTCTCCAAAATGAAATTATTTATTGAATGTTTCTGTACTTACTCTTAATATTCAGCTATTCATTACCTGAGAAGGCATTTTTTTGCTCCTAAGTCCTTTGTCTAGAGTGAGACTATGATAGCACCAGGTGAGCAGTGGTGCTCTCATTATACCTTCCTGGTCAGTGCATCCAGACTTCAGACACAATCTGCACGCCTTAGCTATTCAATTGCAACTGGCATTTGAACTGGCTTTCAACCCAAGTCAATTTGATTTCATTTTGACCATGATTTTGCTATTTTCTGTCCTCAAAAATAATGTATCTTTTATTTAAAATTTCATTTCTTTGTATTTCTAAAGCTTAACAAAATTCTTAATATACAATAGTTGCTTTAAAAAATCTGCTAAATTGAATTGAATTAAACTTAAAGACAGGTTAATCCAAGACTCATTTTATAGATGAGAAAATGAATGTTAGAAAGTATAAAAAATTACTGTGACAAAGATGACAAATGACCTTTATTCTGCCCTTTAAGGTTTACAAAGAACATTTGATCCTCATAAGAGACCTATGTGGCACATTATATTATTATTCTTATTTTTTTACATGAAGAAACTAGAGCTTAAATAGGTCAAGTTACCTGCCTAGTTTCATGCAGCTAGTGTATAAGGAAGGATTTGAATCCAGATCTTCCCATCTCCAGGTATAGCATTTTATTTTATTTTATTTTATTAATTTTAAAACCCTTACCGTCCAACCTGGAGTTAATACTGTGTATGGGTTCTAAGACAGAAGAGAGATAAGGGCTAGGCAATGGGGGTTAATTGACTTGCCCAGAGTCACACAGCTAGTATCTGTCTGAGGCCAGATTTGAATCTAAGACCTCCCATCTCTAGACCTGGCTCTCAATCCACTGAGCCACCCCACTGCCCCTCCAGGTCTAACATTTTAGTAAGCAAAAGAATCAAGATTTGAACCTGTATTCTCTGACTCTTTCTGCTCTAACACAACCTCTCAACTTAATAATATAATAGTTTTAGTTGTAATAACATAGAGCTGGAGCTGTCTCTGATTATAACCATTTCCTTTGCATATGTAAGGGAGGATCTGGAACATGTACAGAAAACATCAACCATGTAGAAGGCAATAGGGAGTTGCTTTTGGGAGAGAGGAAGATTGGAGCATGCACATGTATTATATATAACCTACCACACAGCTGAAGGTAGCTTTTTCATATTGTTTGGGTCCTTGGCACTGTCCATGCCTTTAAAATTGCTCAGCACTGTACGTGGCTTTTGTAACTATGGTTTCTGATTGAGGTGAGTCCTTTACTCACATCATGGAGTAAAGAGGGAAGACTTTCAGGCTTGATTTTATCCCACCTCCAGGTCTTTGGCCTTTTCATTTCACTCTTTTTGGTTCTGGCCTCTAAGAGTGAAGTCTCTGATTTAATCAAGGAGCTTGAGCTCTAGGGCATTTGGAAATCCAGGAATCAAGGCTGAAGGTTGATGTCAACCAAACAGCAAGACTCTAAGGATCAAGGGTTCTAGGTCTCAGCTCAGTAGAAAATGGTAATGATGGTAGTTTTGGAGAAGAACTTAGCAGAAGCAATTTATATAGGAATTGAGCTAAGTTGTGAGCCTAACTCCTCTCCCTTTCAGAATAGACAGGAGACTATATGACTCCTGGGTGTTGGGGAAAACATTTGTCTATTTGGTCTTCCTATATCTTTGAAATAAATATTCTTTTGTAAATGCTACCCAATAACAAAGGCACCAATGAAAATGGGGCACTAGAGTGTATGTCCCTGGTATTGAGGGGATACATGTCCAGGAGAGAGGAGCCCTAACTGATGATAGAGAAGAAAGACACCTCAACAAGGTACTTGAGAACTCTGAGGAAGATAGTATGAAACATGCCTGGCTCTGAGAGTGGGACTAGAGTCAACTATACTTCATCAATATTATCACATTTGAAATTTACAACAACCCTAGGAAATAGGATGTGTGAGTATCTTTATACCTATTTCACAATTAAGGAAATGGAGGATTAGAGAGTTAAGGTGACTTGCCCAAGATCACACAGATGGGTAGTGAGTGAAAGAACAAGGAAATGAACACAATCCAAAGTTCTTTACCTATAACACCAGGGAATTCTTGAATTGATCCCAGAGGTGCAAAAAGTGTTCCCGTAACTTCAATTGCACTCAGAAAAAGGAAATGAATAGGAAGAAATACTCAGAAAAGAATAAAAAATAACCAGGCAATTTTCTAAACTTGAGTAGAGGAAGATTTCAAAGATGTCTTTGAGAATATCCTAGGTAAATAGGGGTCAGAGGTACAAGACTGAAAATGTGTTTTGAGTCATTGCTTCTTCCTTCCTTTGTTTTTCACTCCTTAATTATAATATAAGAATAGCATGCAATCGAACTCTCATCATCCTTGACACTAACCTTCATTAAAATACTATCCATGTCTTAGCCAAAGGACAAAACTTGCTCTAGAGAGCCGATTTCATTGTTCAATGCTCTATTGCTTAGGGATACTACTGGAATCTCTAATCACTTTAGCTCCTTGATATACTTCTCCCCACTGAAATTGCCTATGCCAACTGGGACTATATTGTATATTTTAGCAGGTAAAATATTAATTGCTTTTCATCCCTTTTCTTTAATTTTAAAAAATTTTAATAATAAATTTCCACATGAGTTTTCCAAATCATAATCTAAATTGTCTCCCTTCCTTCTTACCTCCCCCTCCCCCTTCCCAGAGCTGGCAAGTAATTCAGTCTGGGTTACAAATGCATTATCATGCAAGACATGCTTCCATATTATTCATTTTTGCAAGTAAATAATCTTATAAAACCAAAACCTTAAAACATATACCCAAATAAGCAAGTGATAAATCATATGCTTACTTTGGAATTCTTACTCCAATAGTTCTTTCTCCAGAGGTGGATAGCATTCTTTTTCAGAAGTCCCTCAGAATTATTCTGGATCATTGTATTTCATGCCTGTTCTTGATATGAACTTAAGTTGATGTGATTTTTCTTTGTACATTTGATTTCATACAATAACCAGGACATTTCTTCATATTTAATAATAACTTTATTTTTCTCTTCAGATGTCTTTCAGATGAAAGCTCTGATCTTATGAGATATTGTACTAAGCAGAATAATGTTCTTGAGGAGAGACATCTTGGTGATGATTCACAAATGTAGCCCTTTCATGAATCTGTATTTAGATAGCCCCTTATAAAGTATATACCTTGTCTCATCTATGGGGTACTTATCAACTGAAATCTCTTGATCATCAACCTCCACAAATATTTTTCTATTAATCCAAGTCTGACAACTGAACACATGTAAGCAGGTCTAGGGTTCCCAGAGAGGATCCCACTACCACCCCAATTTAACTTACTACTTTCAGAATTCTAGATGGGAATATGCTCCTACTATTGACCACTATAGTTCCTGAGACCCCCACCAGTGTGCTTCCCATTTGTGTGAAATCACTCATCATGATCTGTTAACTCTTAAATAGTAAACATTTACTAACTGTTAAGGCAAAAACAAGAATAAGTAAAACCACACAGTCTACCCATAAACCTGAGCCACACTTTCATTCTAATCCATGTAATATCTATGAAGGAGAGTGGGGACACACATATAGAAACCTAGAAAAGAGGTATATAAGTAGGGGACTACATGAGTATGGCATTTCCTGTGACTGGGGTGATTCACAGCTCCGGACTACAGGTTTTGATGTGATAAACTCTTTTCTCTCACAGCCACCATTACCAGAGTGCTGAAGGAAATGTTATATCTTTTCAGTTACAACTATTTCCTTTTAAACTGCCAGACTCTCAGATCACAAGGGATTCTACTTGGTCAAATTATTCTAAAACTCATTTTGTAGTGAAACACAATAAAACTTGCACAGAACCTGTTATCTCAATACATTTATCTAAGGAGGATTCAAGGTTCAAATGTCAGCTGCTACCTCCAATTCCCTTCCTTATTTGTATAGATGTCTACTTGAGTACCCCCATTATGTTGGATAATTTCCCCTAATCTTGCTTCCCTCTTCCCATTCTGAGGCTGAGAGGTTTTGAAATGAAGAAAAGCATTTGATAAAACAGAATAATGAACAATAACATGCCCAAGTTTCTCCTTTTGAAAACATAAAAGGAAATAGAAATCAGCTCAGGTGCACCTGAGAGATTCCTCACTTCATAAACTTTAGATGTGTTTTGCTTGTTTGTTTGTTGTTGTTTAATTGTTTCAGTTTTGTCCTACTCTTTATGACCTCTTGTGGCAAAGATACTGGAAAGGTTTGCCATTCTTGGCAAAGGTAATGGAATGATTTGCTATTTCCTTCTCCAGCTAATTTTACAGATGAATAAACTGAGTCAAACAGGTTTAAGTATCTTGTTTATAGTCACACAGCTAGAAAAATATCTATTTTTGAATTTGAATTTGAACTCAGGAAGGTCAGTCTTCCTGACTCCAGATCTGGCACTCTATCCACTGCACTGCCTACCTGCCTTTTAAGATGGTGCAGAAGAGCAAAAAGTTCAATAGCTTTTAACATAGTAATGAGATTTAGATCTCAGGCAATGAGCTTTCAGCGCTAATCTTTCTCTAGTCAAATGAAGAAGCAATGTTTCTCTTCTAATCAGCAAGTTCCCAAGAAAGCAGGCAGCTAAAGCCTTCGATGACTTCTATCCCATAGTTTTTTCTCACACTGCCTACCTAACCACTGTCCTGCTGATTTCTTATTGTGCTAGGTCATGCTGGTTCTTCATCCCCTAATTCTTCAAATAAAAGCAGTCATGGTGACAATGACTCATTTACCTTAAAAGGGTTAACTCAAGAAATCTTTTTTTTGTCAGAGATGAACCCAAGAGGTCTTATGTCATCTTCCCATAGTCCCCAAACAGTGATTTGATTTATGATTTATACATTTAGAACTGATCATTTTGATTCATAATTCTATATAATTTCTATAATTTTAAATTAGATTTATGAATTTCAAAACTCTAGAAATAATGAGGCGCAAGTGAGTAGATAATCCATAAAGCCCCGTAGCTATCATTACCTCATTCATTGCTTTGACTTCAAACAAGTCTTCTCAGTGTATTCATTCATGATGAGGTTCTCCATCTGGTATCCAGAACAGATGATGTCTCATAGCAGGTGCAGCAGGATCCCCCATGGCTCTGGGTCTTGTTTACTTACCTATCCCCTCTCCAATTTGATGCTTTGCCCTTTCTTTGGTCACTGGTAGCTTCTATTCCTCCTCTTATCTCCTTTCAGATTTCTAGTCAATCTCTCCTGGTCCATTCTCTGGTTACTCCACTCCTGTCCATTGGTCATTTGACCCCTTACCAGTTTGGGGTTACTTTGCTCCCAAATCTTCCAAGAAAAAGTTTCTTCATTTTTTCCAAAGCACACAATAAATGCTTCTCAGATAGAGCACAAAATGCTTCCAAAAGTAAAACATTGTGTCTATCCTTTGGATTTTCTACCTCTTATGTCCCCCTGAAAAAAGAAATCTTCAAATTATTCTAGATATATTGTTATATCTATAAACATACTTTACAAACATTAATCAATTAGCAGATAGTATAGTAAAAGCAGAGTATATGTGAAGATAGAAAGTATATTGCAGAGTATATTGAATGCCAGGTTTAGAATTTAGAAGAGCTGGGCTTAATTTTTGCCTCTCTTATTTACCAAAGAGCCATAAGCAAGCCATTTAACTTCATCGAGCCTCAATTTCCTCATTCATAACTTGAGTCTTCAGTTAGATCTATGGTGCCTTACTCAACTCAAATGACATAATGCATAGAAAATTGTGTGGAAACTTTAAAGCTCATGACGCATGTCAAATATTATGATTTACATTGATAAATATAATAAAAAGAAGCAATATAGCACAGTGGATAGACAGACAGTAGCAGAGCCAAGAAGCCTGGGTCCACTTTGGATACATAATTGTTGTATGACTCAGGGCAAGCGACTTACCTCTTAGTGCCCAAGAAATTCTCTAAGAATGTTGGCAAAGGGAGTTTCTCATTGTATGATACCAATAACATCACAGGTCCAGATCCTCTCTTACTGGTCTAGTTTCTCTAATTGTACTGTCAATTGTTGAGGGGAGGGGAGGTAGAAGTAAAGTGAGCAGAAAAGAGAAGAAACTTGGTTCCTTCTAAAAGCAATACCCAATGGGGTGCTTGTCTCCTCAGCTCCAAAATTGGGGTTCTTTTACTACTGGACCTCTTTAGTGGCTGATTGAGTTCACTACTGCTATGAGTTATTTTTATAAATGTGTATATTTATAATTATATAAATTTATATAATTATTAATTATTTTTATAAATATAAGTTCAATGTGACTGATCTCAGCCTATCTCAAGATGTTTCCTGTGTGGCATCATTTCCCTTTTATCTAACTAATTCAGAGCAGTANAAATATAATAAAAAGAAGCAATATAGCACAGTGGATAGACAGACAGTAGCAGAGCCAAGAAGCCTGGGTCCACTTTGGATACATAATTGTTGTATGACTCAGGGCAAGCGACTTACCTCTTAGTGCCCAAGAAATTCTCTAAGAATGTTGGCAAAGGGAATTTCTCATTGTATGATACCAATGACATCACAGGTCCAGATCCTCTCTTACTGGTCTAGTTTCTCTAATTGTACTGTCAATTGTTGAGGGGAGGGGAGGTAGAAGTAAAGTGAGCAGAAAAGAGAAGAAACTTGTTTCCTTCTAAAAGCAATACCCAATGGGGTACTTGTCTCCTCAGCTCCAAAATTGGGGTTCTTTTACTACTGGACCTCTTTAGTGGCTGATTGAGTTCACTACTGCTATGAGTTATTTTTATAAATGTGTATATTTATAATTATATAAATTTATATAATTATTAATTATTTTTATAAATATAAGTTCAATGTGACTGATCTCAGCCTATCTCAAGATGTTTCCTGTGTGGCATCATTTCCCTTTTATCTAACTAATTCAGAGCAGTAGAATATTTTATCCTATGATTGAAACCCTATAATCTCAAATTATTTAAGGATTTATTCACACCTAATTTATACTTTTGATTGATTAATTTAATTAAACTATCTGGGTCTTTTATAATTATATTTATTGAGATAGGGGCGGGACTCCATCCTTCCTCATCCATTAAAATAATATAAGGATAGACAGCTCAAAAAAGGCAGCTAGATGACACAATGGATAGAGCACTGGGTCTGGCGTCAGGAAGACCTGAGTATAAATCCACCTGTGTGAGTATGGGCAAGTCATTTAACCATGTTTGTCTCAGTTTCCTCATTTGCAAAATTAGCTGGAGTTGGAAATGGCAAATTACTCTAAATCTTTGCCAACAAACTTCAAATGGGGTCATAAAGAGTCAGATATGCCCGAAATGACTGAATAACAACAGATGGCTTAAGAGGGATAAAATATTTTCTAGAGCAAAATTCTAAAGAAATAAATAGAAAAAATTTTGATGAGATAGGGAAAAGCTATAAAAAGAGATTGTTAAAGTAACAAACCAATTTAGATTTTGAAACTGTACAATGAAACATACAAAAGCTTGAAGCAAAGAAAGGCATAGATATTGGAAGGCTGTTGTGGTGTTGTAAGAATAGTATTAAGAAGAAATGAAGATCAGAGCAAGCTGAGAATGGCAAATAGTGCTATAGATAGCAGAAAACAGCAGATTTTTTGTTTGTTTATATTGGAGTTTCTTAAAGAACGGATAGGACTTTTTCTCAAGGTGGATGAAAAGATGATAATGACTAGAGATAATGTAGAGAAGGCAAAGTACTCAACCTATATTGAACTTTTTTTTTTCTTTTTCATGCTGAAAAAAGTATTCTTTGAACTGGAAAAGAGAGAAAAACATATCTAATAGGAAGTTCAAAGCCATCATAAGGAAGGGTGTAGTAAGTGACTATTTAGGCCCCCTTGATGAATTCTCATCATTAGTTCCAGATAAATTTCCTTTTCAGGTCCCTGAAAGAATGAGTACATGCAATTGGTGAACCACTGTCAGTGACCTTTGAAAGAACATAGAAAATGGAAGAGATGCCATGAGTCTGGAGAGTGGCAAATGTTGTTGCATTTTTCAGAAAAGAGTTGAGAGATTTCAGACTATGGGATAATGTCTTTAATTTTGATTTCAGATAAATATTATTATTATTAAATTAGACTGTATCAATAGAGGGAGAGTTTGGGGCATATCTATAAAAGGAAGTTAGAGTCAGTAAGATGCAATAAAGTTTAATCAAGAAAAAGTTGTTTTAGAGCAACATTTTTACTAGCAAGGAAATATTATAATGTAGTATATCTACATTGTAGTAAAAGATTTAATGAAGTCTCTTATTCTGTGCTTGTAGACAAGATGGAAAGAAAGATATAAACTGAACCTTGGTATAATCAGGTGAATTCTGAATGGGAAAAAGGGTATCAACATTTATATAGGGCCCAATATGTCCCAGCATTATTCTATATTCTTTATAAATTTCCTCTTCTTTTATCATCACAATAACTCCAATGTAGATCCTGCTATTATCCTCATGTTACAGATGAGCAAACGGAAGCCAGCAGGGGTTAAGTGAGTTGTCCAGTATCATATGGTAAATAAGTGTTTTTGGCCATATTAGACGTCAGATGTTCCTTACTCCAGATCCAGCTCTCTATCCATTGTTTCACCTAGATATCTAGGTTAAATGGCCAGACCCAAAGAATGGTAATGTTTTGGCGACAACTTGCAATGTCTTTAGTGAAATAATCCCAGGAATCTGTTCTTGGACTCATGCTATATTTATTATATATAATATATATACACACACACATACATATACATGGATATATATCTATAAAATTTAGACTAATGCATAGTTTTTATAAATTTGCAAAAGCAGAGTAGTGTAGCTAAAATTTTGGATTCCCCCCAACTGTCAGCAAACTAGAATGTGGGAACAAATCTAATACAATGAAATTTAATAGGAATAAATATGAAGACCTTTGTTTGAAACCCAAACTCAAATATAAGGTCAAGAAGTAAGAGTGAGTTTTAGACTCTAAAGTTACCTTAGGCTTCACTGACTGATAGAATGTCTACAATGAAGGAGGAGACAGACCATTTCACTATACTCAGATATGGTCGGATTGCTTCTGGAACATTGTTTTCAGTTCTAAGTGCTATATGTTTGGACGGATGTTGACAAGGATGAAGTGAATGACTTGATGATCATTATATGTATGGATCAGCAGAAGGATCTGGTTTGTTTTGTCTGGAGACCAGGAGACTTTAGGAGAAAATGTCAGGTAAGTGTTAGACTAGATAACTTTATAATCAATCAACAACAATTTATTAACATGTCAGATTCTGTGATAAGCACTGGGGATAGAAAAAAAGACAAAAATATAATATGCTCTTTACTCTCAAGGATTTTACATTTTAATGGGGAAAAACAACATGAAAATAAGAAGCTCATCAAGATATGTATTGTGTAAATGAGAACTGGTATTAGATCTCTTGATACTTTTTAAAACATCAAATTGCAGCTAAGTGAACCAGTCAAAAGAGCATAGGAGCCTGAGTCAGGAACATTTAAGTTTGATTCTGGCTTCACACACTTACTAGTTATGTGTCCTTGGGTAAGTCAATTAATCAAGCTTGCCTCAGTTTCTTTATCTATAAAATTATCCAGAGATGGAAATGGTAAACCATTCCAGAATCTTTTCCAAGAAAACCCCAAATGGAGTCAGAGAAGTATGAAAATAACTAAATAACAAACAACTAAGCAACCAAAAAGATTCATCATAAAGAAGAATACTAATGGGAACATGTGAATAAAAACTTATTGCCCAGATTAGGGCATGCATTTTCATATGTAATTCCATTGAGTTGACCCATTATATATTTTGGAGGCCCATAGAATTTATTTGTAAATGGGGTTTTGAATTTAATAAGATAATGACAATAAGCCAGAATATATTTGAAACTCATGTAGCCTTTTAAGTATTCCCAAGCTACTCTCTACCACAAAGTCTTTTTTATTTAACTGCACCAATCTTCTCCCAGTGATGTAAAACTATTGAGAGAAGGAACGGAGAACTTCCAGAGAACTGAAATGATAAAATCTACTACTTTCCCACCCCAACCCCATCATCCTGGCAAAGACAATGGAAAGATCCAGAGAACCTAAGTAGACCAGATAGCATGTTATCATGACTTGTCTATATAGAGTAGTGTAAAAGATTTAGAACCTAGGATTGCAGAATCATTAATGGAGAGCTTGAAGAATTCTCAGAGATCATCTATTCTAACATATTGTATAGATGAGGAATGTAAAGTGAATAGCTACATGTCACAAAGTTAGTATTAAATGGAGCATTTGATTCACAGCTCCATGGAGTAAAGTCTAGAGCTCTTTTCACTCTCTCCTGTTGTCTGGTGATTTTCCTTAGCTTTATTTCCAGAAGAGGAGAATTAAGCAGTAAATAAAGGGATCTTATAGGTTTTTTTCCTTTTTCCAAATCACTTTAGGAAATAGACACAATAGTGATACTGCTGGGTCAAAGAATATAAACAATTTTATTATTCCTTGGGCATAATTTCATGCTGAATTATAAAGGGGAATGAGTCAAGAGAACATTATAACAGAAATACTGTTTGAAGAATAACATGTGTATATTCACCTCCAGAGAAAGAACTGATAAACACTAATAACTAAGACATAGTTTTGTGTATACGTATATACATATATAATATGCACACACACTAAGTATAAGTGCGTATATATATTGCCTAATAATACCTCATCTAGTGTGAGGAAGAGGAGGAGGAGAGAAAGAGACAGACAGACAGACAGACAGAGAGATATGGGAGAGGAGGGAGACACACAAGAATTTTAATGTAACAAACAACTAAAATAATTTTTAAAAATAAAATAAATAAAGGGATTATAGAATGATCTAGTCCAACTCCCTCATTTTTCAAATGGAGACATTGAAGCTATAAGAGATTAAGTGACTTGTCCAAGATCACACTGGCAAAAGATTCTTCCTAACACCTACAACTTTACATAAGTCAAATGAATTGCTTGGGGAGGTAGTGGATTTCCTATCATTGTTCTTCAAAGACTAATCAATTGTGGAATGGCTGAACACATTGTGGTTTATATGGTGGTATAAGAAATGATAGGCAGGATGATTTCAGAAAAAAAGCTAGAAAAATCTACGTGAACTGATCTAGAGTGAAATAATCAGAATCAGGAGAAGATGGTATTCAGAAAGAGCAATATTGTCCAATGATCAAAGGTGAAAGACTTGACTACTCTCAGCAATGCAATGATCTGGGACAATTCAGACAAAGAATGTTGGAGCTGGATGTAGATCAAAGCATGATATCTTTCACATCAGTTTATTTATGGTTTTATTTAGGGCTTTTGGTTTTGTTGTGAGTATGTTCTTACAACAATGACCAATATGGAAGTGTGCTTTACATGATAGTACATGTATGGCCCAGATCAGATTACTTATCACCCCTGCGTTTGGGGGAGGGAAGGGAAGGAGGGAAATGATTTGGATCTTCTAATTTGGAAAATATATACTAAAATTACTACATTTAATTGCAAAAATATCTTTGAATTTAAAAAGTAATAAAAATAGCATAAAAATGCAAAAAAAAGACCAGTTGCTTGTAGATAGCATATAAGGAGTGGATTTGTAATTTCACTGGTATATGGAATTTTCAATTAAAGTAAGTCTTTCTACTGGTGCAGGTTAGCATCTTTTCCCCAATTTATAGTCTTAAAGCATTACATAAAGTATTGAGAGATTAAATGTTATTTATCAACAAGATGGCTTAATTCTAGGTTTTCATGTCTTCAAACCAGTTTTCTATTCATTACCCTATGCTTCCTTTTACTTGATTAAGATGGAATTATAAGGTTTTGAATGAGAAGGAATCTTAGAGATCATATCGAAACCCATCATTTTATAGATGAGGAAACTGAGTCATAGAGAAGTTGTTTATAGTTATACAGGTCATAGTAGGTAACAAAGCTGTAACCTAAAACCTGAGCCTTGAATTTTATATCCTATTATTTTTTCCAAGTAGTTTATTACAGTATCTAGTATAGCTAATGATAAAGGGAATACAGATTGATTTTTAGGGGGATAGACATATAACTGCATCTTCATTATAGCAAATATGAAGTTAAAATATGAAAAATACAGGCTATGTATATACAAGGCCCAAATATCTAATCAGTCCAATAAAGCTGTTATTAATCCAGATGTGCTAGTATGATATGGCAAAATATTCCAGTGCTCGATTTTACTTTTCTCATTTCCTTCAAGATGGTCATGTGCCATAGCAATAAAATTATGGGCATATGGCTCTAGTACATGAATAATATAAAGAAATAATCTTGACAATAGATGGCATGTTTTTTAAAATCAGTCTTACTATTCAGCATATGATGTATATTTAAATTATTTCCTATTCAGAACTGGAGGGTAAATTGGCAGAAATAATTTTATAGAATTTCATGCTGTTTTATCAAAGAGCTTCTGAAGTCAGTTCAGGAGTATACCAGGATGTTACAAAACACTGATTATTTTTCCCCATGAATGTCTTATTTCCTGACAAACCCAATATAAGCAATCTGAGTGAAGTAATGAAAAAATAGATTTTTAAAGTCAATTTTAAGTAAATTTTTTTGTTTGACTGTACTTAGGTAAACACGATGTAGTGAAAGTATTCTATTATGTACAATAAAGAATCTATTTAGAAACTAATTGATGACATAAAGTGAAAGGAACCACATGATAAAAATTAGGGGGGATGGGTGTATTAGTGGATTACTAGATCTATATAAGAATATATTGCGATAAGGTAATATGATCTTTGACTACATTAAGAAATTATAAAATGCAAATTAAAACAACTCTGAGATATCACATTATACCTATCAGATTAGTTAACATAACAAAAATGTTGGAGGCGACATGGGAAAATAAATACATTATTCAATTGTTGGTGGTACTGCAAACTAGTCCAACTCTTCTAGAGGACAATTTGAAACTATTCTCAAAAGGCTATAAAAAGGTAGATACTCTTTGAACCAGCTGTACCATTATTGAATGTAATGTACAGGTCTGTATTACTAAGAGATCCAAAAATTAAAAAAAGGAAAAGTTTAAATTTTTAAAAAGACCTCTATGTAAAAAAATAATTATAGCAACTCTTTTTGTATTGACAAAGAATTGAAATCTGAGGAGAGGCCCATCGATTGGGTGATGATTAAACAAGCTGTGGTACATCACTGGTATATATCAAGCTATAAGAAATAATAAGAATGATGTTTCTGGAAAAACCTGGGAATACTTCTATGAAATACTACAAAGTAAAGTGACCAGGGATAGGAGAACATTGTACTCAGTAATAGCAATATTAAAATAATTGCCAGCCATGAAAGACTTCACTACTTTAATAAACCTAATGATCCAGGACAAATACAAAGGACTTATGAAGAAAAATGCTATCTATATCCAAAAAAAGAACTGATGAATTCTAAATATAGAAAAAAGCATGCTTTTTCCACTTCATTTAAAAACCTTTTTTTTTTCTTTGCGGTATTGCTAATATGGAAATACATTTGTATGATTTGACAGATATCATGGACAGGGTGCTAGGCCTGGAGTCAGGAAGGTTCCTGAGTTTAAATCTAGCTTAGAATGCTTCCCAGATATGTGTCCTTGGGCAAGTCACTTAATCTTGTATGTCTCAATTCCTCCCTCATCTGTAAAATGATCTGGAGAGAAGGAAATGGCAAACTACTCCAGTATCATTGCCAAGAAAACCCCAAATGAGATCACAAAGACTAAAACATGACAAAAGAGATTGAATAACAAATAACTTATTGAGGATCCTGGAGAAAATACCATATGAGAATTGATTGAAGAACTGGGAATGTTTATACTGGCAAAAACACCTGAGATTTATCTTCAAGTTTTTAACTGACTTCAATAATAAAAAGGTACTATGATTGCTTGGTTCCTTGGTGTAAAACTGAGTAAAAGTGTGGAGAAGAAGATTCTACCAAAATAGAAGGAAAATAAATTGTTCCTAAGAGAATTAAAAAAATATTGAATAGATTGGCTTAGTAAGTACTGGTTTCCTGCCACTGAGTATCACTGAAGCATGCCAAAACAGAGTCTGAGTGAGGACTCTTCAGGGACGCAGAGATGTAATTAAACAGAATGCAATAAAACATCTCCAACATGACCATTTAGAAAAGGAGACTGAAGAGCAAAAAAATAAAAAAGGAAAGAAAGAAAATAGAAGGAATAAAAGGTAAACGCATACACTATCATTATTTCCCTTAGAATTTTACCTACCATAAACCAGAAATGCAAAATAAGTCAGGTACCACTCCACTTAGTAAAACTTTGATTTCCTTGAAAAATAGAGAAAAATGGCAGCCAGAAGCAACACCAATTTAAAATTCACATTCATTTGCAACATCATATGGAACAAGGTTAAGGACCATAAGACATATTGCCTCATTAAAAACTAAAGTGTTTGGAAAAATGTTTGTAAAAAGTTTGAAATGAGATTTCATTAAATAAAATCATATAAGCAATCCCAAAAGACAAAGCAAGAAAGGCAAAAAATGAAAGAGATCAATCAACATTACTATTTAGAAAATTTTCTGGTTCAAAATAGTAGAATTATCATATTTAGAATCTAAGACCAATCAATCAACGAACATTTATTGCCTACTATGTGCCAGGCACTGTGCTAAGCACTTGGGAAAAAAAGAGACAAAAAAGATAGTCCTGTCCTTAAGGAGCTCACAGTAACAGGGAGACAATTATATAATTGTATACATACCAAGTAAGCTAAATAGAAAATAATTAATAGAGTTAGAAAGAAATCACTGGAATTGAGGAGGAATTAAGGAAGGCTTCCTGTAGAAGGTGTGATTTTAGTTTGGACTTAAAGGAACCCAGGAAAATCAGTAGTTGGAGTGGAAGAGAGAGTGAATTCCAAATATGAGAGACAGAGAAAATGCTCAGTGCAGAGATGAAGTGCCATGTTTGTGGAACATTCAGGACATCATTGTCCCTAGATCCAAGGGTAGATATAAAGAAGTAAGGTATAAGAAGGCTGGAAAAGGTAAGGGGGAGCTAGGTTATGAGGGCTTTCAATGACAAACAGGGCATTTAGTATTTATTCCTGGAAGGAGGAGGTAGCCAGTGGAGTTTTTAGAGTGGGAGGTAAGAGATTTGAGGTATATGATAAGACCTGAATTTTAGGAAAATCACTTTAGAGGTTGAAAGGAGAATGCATTGGAAAGAGAAAATATTTAAGGCCATCAGACCCACTGGCAAGCTATTGCAGACATCAAGACATGAAGTAATGAGGGTCTGCATCAAAGTGGTGACAGTTTCAGAGGAGAGAAGGAATACATCAGAGTAATTCTGCAAAGATAAAATCAATAGGTCTTTGCAATAGCTTGAATATGGGGGATGAGAGATAATAATGAAATCATGTTGCTTCCTTGGTTGCAAGACTGAGGAACTGGGATGATTATGTTGTTCTCTACAGCAATAGAGTAGGTAGGAGGGGAGGAGGGTTTAGGGGGAAGGACAATGAATTCTGTTTTGGAAATATTAAGTTTAGGATGTCTACTAGACATTAAATTTGAGATGCCTAGAAGGCAGTTGGAGATGTGAGACTGGAAGTCAGGAGAGAGATTGGGGCAGGAAAGGTATGTTTGAAAATCTTCAACATAGAGATGGTCATTAAATTCTTGGAAGTTGATGATATCACCAAGTGAAGTAGTATGTAAAAAGAAGAGATGACACTCTAATGGATAGAATAGGCTTTGAATCAGGAAGAACTAAGTTTAAATCTAAACTCTAATATTTATTGGCTGTTTGATTCTTGGGAAATAATTTTAATTCGCTGAGCCTCAGTCTCCTCATCTGTGAAACTGTGACAATAATAACTCAAAAAGTTATTATGAGTCTCAACTGAGACAACATATGTAGAACAATTTGAAAACCTTAAGATGTTATATAAATCTTAGGAACTAATAGTATATCCTAACAAAGCATATTTTTAAAGTCACACAATTAACTGAAAAGCAGAGAGAATACAAGATTCTACTGGTATTTATTGTCTGCTTATAATCTTCTAAAGTAGTGATGGGCAAACTTTTTAAAGAGAGGGCCAAAGGAAAGGAAATGCTCATCTGTCAGTCTGTTTCTAAGGCAACTCTTTCGAAGTTTCTTTGATTTGTATCCTACTCATTGTATCCGTCAGATTAAGAATAATGTTTCCCAGGTGGATAGAACATTTCAGGGGGCCGCATCTGACTCGAGGGCTGTAGTTTGCCCATCACTGTTCTAAAGTATTTGACTTGGTAAGAGAATACAGAATTACGATACTTCTCAAAAAACATATTCTATGCATAAATCAAGATCATACAATATCTTGTATATAGTAAGACATTACAATATTTGTTTTTGAACAGTAGGCTCCACAATATGATTGTATTTGCAACAGCTGGCATAATTTTCTTTTACAATTTTCTGATTACCAATATCAAATGTATAAAACAAAATCTTAAATAAAAACTCCATTAAATCTACTCACCTGTGTTGTGGAAAAAGCCCAGAAAATTAAAAAAAAAGTTTAATAGGAAAAATAATTTCATATAGATAATATTGTTTTCTTCACCTCTTTTTGTGTTGGTTGCATAAACTCTTAGAATAGTATAAGACTTCTCATAATCTATATATACCCATATAAATATAGATATAGATATAAATATCATCCACATAAGTAAAATCTAAATGGATAAACAATGCCTATTATCTTGATTATAACATGAAATTGGATGACCAACCTATAGAGTTTCACCTGTCAATATTCCTTATTTAAAGAGACATAGGAGATGGTCAATAGAGAACATCAGAAATGAATAGGAACTGACAATCAGATTCTTTTGCAAATGAGCAGTGATTTTTCTTTCACTTAAACACAGGTAGGAAGGAAAGAGGAAAAACTCACTTTTTTTAACATGAAGATTTTTCCAGTGATGATGAGTCATGCAATAAAACAGTCTTTAGGGTTTCAAAATTACTAAACTCAAAAAAGGTAATGGGAAGATAGATGATGACCAGAAGTAGAATGCAGCATATTGCCACTGATTAGTTGTTTATAGGAAGCAGAGTAAACCAATATTGAAAAAATAGATTAATGGACAAGGAGCCGAGATATCCATGTAGTGAAAGCCAATGATAGCAGATGGTTGGATGGATGGTCCATGTGCTTGTCCAAAGTCCCAGAAGAAATCTGGCATTTCAAATGGATGTCCTATAGAGGACATGTGAGGGACATGTGGGAAGATAGTCTAAGCACACAGTTTTGAAAAGGATAAATGGGATGTGATTAGGGAATTAGGGAATTCATGTGATACTACAACTCTTTCAGCTTAGCAAAATTTTTCAAAGTATTACCTTCCTGAAATCCTTTATTCATGATGCATCCCAAGAGTAGAAAAGGTCTGAAACATGAGCCATTAAACAATCTGCAGGGAGATATTGAGTGGCCCAAGACCATTGGAGAGAATATTCACTTAGATGGGGATACAAAAGTATCAAAGAAAAAAGCTAAAACAAATCAATTGAATACGGTAGTTTTAAGTAGTCAGTTAAGGAATCATCTTATGTATTTAACATACTTAGATAAATTTTGATGCTTAGGTTTTTTTTTATATAGTTTGGCCAGCATCTAATTTTCTCAAACTTTTAAAGAACTCTTTTATTTGTTGTTTTTATGAGGCCAAAAATATTATACCTATATACTATAATTGATTAAGCAATTCTATATTTGTTGGTCACATTATTTTCCAATATTTTATTATGATAGTTTATATTTCTAGGAATATCTATATAGCCAATTATTTTATATCCACGATCATAACATTTTAGGTTATAAATCTAATAGTGGAATGACTAGGTATGAAACTTTTTTCAACTCTTCCTATATGAGTCCATATTTCTACCTTTAAAAAATCAACCCGATCTTAAGTCCAGTAAGAGTTTTAGTGAGCCAATTTTTCCATGACAGTGCCTAGCATTTAATTTTGTAATTTTAAAATCTTTGATAGTTTTATTAATATAAAGTAGCATCTCAGAGGATTTAAAATTTTTTCTGATAATTACTGATTTCAAACGTTTTTTCAAATGTTTATTGGTAGCTTGTACTTCTTTTTACTAACCATTATCCAATCTTTTTAACATTAATGCATTGGAGAATGGTATTTGGGTCATAAACTTGGGTCAGTTTCCCATAAAGGTTATATGTTAGACTGTATTGAAGGAAGGTTCTAGAAAGTATTCTTTCTTAGATATAGACTGGACTAGTTATTTACTGAAGTCTTTTCCAACTAGTAAATTCAGTGATTCTGTAATATATTAATATTTTGAGGTTTTATTTTGTTTTGGAAGGGCATAAACCCAGAGCCTAGCACAGTGCTTGATGCAGAATGAATGCTTAATTAACAGTTGTTGAATAAGCAATGAATGAGTCTGGAAGGCTCTAGTGAAGTGCCTCAGAGATCTTCCCTTGACCAAATTTATAACCAGTGATTTTAGATGAAAGCACACCTAGCATGTTTATTTAATGCTGGGAGTAAGTAATATTTGATACAATAGAAAAATATTTGATACAATGGAAAAAGTGAGGTTTTCAAAAAAGATATTGACAAGCTAGAAAGAAGGGTCAAACCTACTCTGATGAAATTTAGGTGATATGACTTTAGAAACAAACAAAAAACCTGAACAGATATGGAATAGTGGAGATGTGGCCAGGTAGCAGTTTTTATAAAAAGGATCTGGGAGTTTTAGTGAATGCAAGCATAATGCGATTCAGTCCTCTGATGAAGTGATCCCAAAAGATAATGCATTCTAAAGCTATATTAATCAAGGCAGAGCATCCAGCACAAAGGACAGAATAGTTCCATTGCATTTTGTATAGAGCAGAACATAGCTGGAGAATTCCACTCAATTCTGGGCATGACATTTAGGAAAGTTCATTGAAAAAACAGTTTAAATCACCTGGTATCTGGAAAACTGCTTGACAAAGAAAATAATATATTCCCTTATATATGATTCCATTCAATTCAATAAACATTTACTAAGCACCTACTATGTACACAGTCTTGTGCCAGGTGCTAGGGTTATTTAGAAAAAAAAAACAAAACTGTAAGTGTTACAAAGAATTTTCCTTACAGCAACCCTCATGTAATACAAGTCTCATAGTTTTTCAGTCATATCTGACTCTTTGTGACCCCATTTGGGGTTTTCTTGGCAAAGATACTGGAGTGGTTTACTATTTTCTTCTCTAGCTCATTTTACAGATGAAGAAACTGAGGCAAACAGGGTTAAGTGACCTGCCCAGGGTCACATGGCTACTAAAGATCCAAAGCCAGATTTGAACTCAGGAAGATGAGCCTTCCTGACTCCAGGCCCACCACTCAACTTGCCATGCTACCTAGTTGCGCCAGGACAAATCTTTCTAGCCACATTTTACAGGTGAAGAAACTGAAACTCAGAAATGACATTTGTCATGTCAAATGTCAACATGTAAGTTGCCTGTGGGCTAACAGAGGTAAGGTTGAAACCAGGATTTAAAACAGACTGATGTGTTTTCTACTATTATAAATTGCTTCTTGGTGCTCCCTTTTCTGATCCTAGGATTGTAGAATTTAGAGCTCCAAACTTCCCATTTTTAACTGATGGAAGTGAGAATACCAGTAGTTAATTTCACAGTTTGTAAGTGGCAGGACCTCTGACTTAAGCCTTGTGATCTTTACACTACAGTGAGGCATTGATTAGCCTCTAGCAGGTATGGCTCTCGAGCCATACCTGGCTCTTTCTGCAGGAGCCATAAAATCAATTTTTTTCAGGTGCTGTTACAGGAGCACGCTGTGAGCACTGTACAGCTCTCATAAAATTACATTTTAAAAAATGTGATGCTTATGGCTCTCACGGCCAAAAAAGATTGCTGACCCTTGGCCTCTGGGATTAAAAGAAATAAAATTTTGTTTCAACAAAAAATCATATTGCCTTTTTTTACTAATTAAAAAATGAGCAGAGTATGAATTCACGAGACTAGGTCATATTATTAAAAATTTCAAGTTTGACCTTCAAGGAGTAAAAAAATAAACCCTAAATACAATTTAAATGGCTTCTCCATGGAACACAATCCTATAAAATGATATTATCATGCTCACATAATATCACAATTGCATGCTCACAGTTTTTTATATATTTGCTATATAAAGACATGTTTCCTGATTCTCCTTCCTCTTCTTCCTCTCCTTTACCCTAAAAAGAAGCTTCCCTTCGAAAATGCCAATTTGGCAGCTATTTAACATTATTCAATAAGTTAAATTGCTGAAAATTCCTTTTAAAAAGCCATCCATTTTCGATGAACTATAGTGATTGATTTGCCCTATATCTGAGCAGAAATTATATGTGTTCTTTTTAATTCATTTCTAATCCAGAACCATCTTCCCAGCCTCATGGGCCAATATTATGCTCCATAATTGACCCTGTTGGCCTTATAACTCTTTGAATGGTGGGGAAGGGGAAGTTGGCATCGTGAATGTGTTGGGAGAAGTACATAGAATAACCTGACTCTCTCTCACTTGCCTCTAATCAGTATAAGAGATTTCAAGAAACATTGTTGCTCAAGGGGTCACAGACTTTGGGGGCAGCTTTCTATTATGGATAGGAGAGAACCCCCTTAATTCTAAGTTGTGGCCCACCTGTATATTATGTAGAGGCAAATATCTCTTTATTAATGAATCAAGTTTAAAATTTAAAAAAAAACTGATACCTTTCTAGGAAAGGGAAACCACCTCTATTAGCCTTCAAAGTGGGCAAAATTAGGAATATAGATGATATATTGGTTTTTCCTCATGCCTACGGAGTAAACTTAGACCCTAGCAAGAAGGAACATGACTGGGAAGACATGACCTGATTTGACAAGAAGCAACAGACAAGACCTTAACACAAAGGCATTTGGGGTTCCCTCTTTTGACCTGCTGGTGAACCAAAGGGAAGGGACATCTTGGCTCTGCTCCCAACTCTTTCCCACCTAGTTATAATTCTAGTTAACTAACTCAGGAAAACTGGTTCTCAACAGGTC
This sequence comes from Gracilinanus agilis, assembly GCF_016433145.1. NCBI lineage: Eukaryota > Metazoa > Chordata > Mammalia > Didelphimorphia > Didelphidae > Gracilinanus > Gracilinanus agilis. The sequence goes on along the minus strand of NC_058131.1, from coordinate 196,101,689 downwards.
ACACATTTAGGGGGTAGCTTTCTATTATGGATAGAGCAGGATGACTTTAATTCTAAATTGTGAACAGTTGGGGAGGAAAGTCCCTCTAAATTTGAATACTTAATTCAGCTACTAAGAAGTGTGAGACAGTCTGAATCGAGGGGAGGGAATGAACATTTAATAAAGATTTAGTGGGTGCTAAGCATTTTATATCATCTCATTTCATCTTCATAACAATTCTGGAAGGAAGATATATAATTATCATTATTAATTATTATTTTTATTTCATTTACAGTTGAGGAAACTGAGGCAAACAGTGGTTAAATGACTTGTCCAGGAACACACAGGTAATAAATGTTTAAGACTAAATTAGAACTCGGGTCTTTCTGACTCCAGAAAGGCCCAGCTCTCTATTTACTTATTACCACTTCTACCAAATAACAACTTGTCATTTGGGTCAAGTCAATGAATCTCTCTTCATGCTCTTTTTTTTTCATCTTTAAAATTCAGGAACTGAATTGGATGATCTCTAAGGCCCTTTTCAGTTCCAGCGTCCTAGGATTCTAAGTCTGTGGTTTTGGACTAGAGCAGGTATTGTTAATCCTTTATATATCATGGACTCCTTTGAGTGTCTGGTGAAGCCTATGGACCCCTTCTTAAAATAATATTTTGAAATGCATAGAATAAAATTATATCATATATGTATGTGCTTATATATGTATATTTATATATAACTAAATATATACACATGCTCATCTAGGATTGGTAAACAGACTATAAATATGTATGTCTATGGATATATATGATATACATAAATATATGTATTTATGTCACAACATATAACACTTTTTTACAGATCTATATTTACTGGTTATTGGTTAAGATCTGCTGGACTAGCTATCTCCAAGTTCTCTTTAAGGTCTATCCTCTCTGCGTATAATACAATAGGAAGCAATCTATACAAAATGTTGAGAACTTATAGGGGCGGTCTAGGGTTTATTTTATGGATTGAACCCTTGACTATGAGTAAATCATAAAGTAATATTAGACTTGAAGACCTTCTTTGTTAAAGAGAATATAAAACTGTTTAGTGACTTGATTTGATACTATTCACCTTCGTTCCAGAAAACAATTTGTGGAATTGGGAAATTAGTCAGAGAACTTGGGTAATGACTATCTGACAATATTAGTACCAAGTTTTTCTGCCACATTGCTGGACCATGAGACAAAGTGTCAAGAGAAGATAATGGTCATTTATCAAAAACAAGGACCAGATGGAACATTCTGTTCCATTAATACTTGGCAGCTGCATCGCACACAAGAGTTTCTTGGGTCCAGGTGTCTATTTCTTAATTTTAGTGCCTCTACTTGGCTCTCTATCTTAGCTCCTTGTCTTTTGTGCAGCTAAATCCTTCCAGATGAAGAAGGAGCAGAACTCCTGATTGTGTCTCTACCACTCTAATATACCACTTGTAGGATACTGAGTAGAATGTGGTTTTGAAAACTACTTACACACAAGTCTAGCAAAATGTTTAAAATGCCCCTTGCCCCCTTCCTCCATCTTCACCAGGATGATTGAAAAGAACTGCAATAATGTCCCTAAGGACTTAAGAGTATGGCCATTCCAGAGGCCATGGATAAATACAACCTCTTCCAATGGGATTTTTAAAATCTCAGGGAGATTTTGGGGAGAATGCTTACAATCTATCATTCGGTATCCTCCTCATCACTCAGTCAGTTGATCTCTTCTCCCTATTATGTAACTCCTCAGTAGCATCCTTTACTCTTATTATTTTTTTTAGAGTCCCTCATCAGGTATTGCAGTGTTCTCATAGCCATCATAAGCCTCTCTATCGCCCTTTGTATTATAGTCATTTTTATTTCTTCAGATCTTCAGATAATTCCATTTATCTTATTTCTACATATCAACATCAGTAATATACTTAACTTCCCCTAACTAGATCATAACCTCCGTGAGAGTAGGACTTATATAATAAGTCCTTATATATTCTTATATATAAGAATAGGACTTATCTTTTTAAAACTTCCTACATTGCTAGTGAGTGGCACAGTTCACCATGAGGTTACTACATAATAAATGTTGGATGAATGAATAAATAACAGGAACAGCTAAAAAGTGAATCATTTCATTGAACTGTAGCATAGGAGGGTTTTGTTTTTTTTCTGTATGTGTATGTGTTAATGAAAGACAAAATGACCAGTTTGACTATTTTTTTTTTTACTGAATTTGAGTTGTCACCCTGGCACTATGTTGATGGCGCCTCACTCCGAGGATCACTAGACAATTAACTTTTGGAAGCACATCATAGATGATTTGGCCTAGAATGCAAGGGGCTGTCATGTCAGGCTTCAGCAAAGCTTGGCACTTTCCTCATCAGGTCAGAAGCACTCTCTTCTGTGGACCCAGTACCATTTGGCAAAGCCTGTAAATGACTCCATATTTCTAACCATGCATAATAGGGCTGAAAAGTTCAGCATGATTTACTCATCAGCCAGAAATAATTCTAATGTTCCAATAGCAGCTTCTGAATTATGGGGCTGCTCTACCTCCCCATGAATTCTGCTTTCCCCTTGTGGATGAGAGTTCTCATAACTTTGCCCTAACAATTACGCTAAATCAAAATGAAGACATTCCTAGTACATACCTAGTTCAACAACTCACCTCATGACGCTGTGAAGAAAGCTTTGTGAAAAATGTGAAGAGCCATATAAATGTGAATTCATAAGGTCAATGGATCATAGATTTAAAGCTAGAAAAGAACTCAGAGATCATCTACTCAGAACGTCTCATTTTTTAGAGAAAACTGAAGCCCCAAGAGCAGATGTTTCTAGCCAAAGGTCATACAACCAGAATGTAATCAAAAGTCAACTGACGCCAAATCCAATGTCCAGTACACTGCCTCTCATCATTCAGTGTTTTAACAGAGATGTGATTTCACTCATTTGAGTGTTTCTTTTGTCAGTGCAGAACTCAATCTATGCCTTTGCATCTTATTTGCACCAATTACATATTCTTTCATCTATCTTTCATAGATAAAGTACCCAACCTAAAGGAGTCCTTGTTCCAAGTCCCCTAATGTTTTAGAAGAACCAGTATTAGACTAGGACTTTCCAATTGCTGCTATTCATTTTTATTAGTAAATGATAGGTCCACTTTCTTTTCTGGTAACAGGTCAGGAAGACCAGTGTTCAATCATGCCTTTGACATATCATAATTGTGTGACCCCAAACAACCTACTTACTGAGTTAAAGTTGTAAGCAATTCTAAGTTTGTTCTTGTTTGGTCATGTCTGACTTTTCATGTCCCGTTTGGGGTTTTCTTGGCAAAGATCCTGGAGTGGTTTACCATTTCCTTCTCCAGTTCACTTTACAGAAGAGGAAACTAAGGCCAAAGGAATTAAGGAAACAGAGGCAGAGTTAAGTGAATTGCCCAGAATCACATGGCTAGTGTCTGAGGTCAGATTTGTCCTCAGGAAGATGAGTCTTCTTGACTCCAGGTTCCACACTGTGCCCGTTGTGCTCCCTAGTTGCCACTTGGTAATTACATTGTATAAGTCCTGTATTTGGATCTGTAAACAACTCGTATGTCTGAGTTGCTTCAGGACAAGGACTGACAATTTTTTGCATTTATTTACCTAGTGCCCAATACAGTACTGTACAAATTTTTAAATTGAACTTGTAACTTTACTGGCATAGGGAAGTCTTGGTTAGAAAACTTCCTCTACCAATACAAAATGCCATCTACTCTAAAACTGATTTAGCTTCCAAGAGTTACCTGAGAATATTGAAAGTTTAAGTGATTTGCTCCAAGTCACACAAGCAGTATGTCTCAGAGGCAAGTCTTGAACCCAGATCTTCCTATTGTCAAAGTTAGCCCTTATCCAGTGTTCTGCTTGGCACATACTAAGTTCATATTCATTCATTCATTTGCCTGTTTATTTATTATCAGTTTTTAAGCTAAAAACCAGAAGCCACATATTCTGAAAGATTTTCACTATTCCTTATCTTTATAGGAGCAAGAGAACATAAGAGTTTTCAAAATGAAGCATCTCTCAGGGGGCTTTCACAACATGTTTTTGCTTTTATTTTTCCTTTTCCTCCCCCCCCCCCGCCCTGCAAAACAATAATTAGGCTCCCAGCATGGTAAAAATATGCAGCAGAGAATTCTGAAAATATGACCTTCAGTTTTTTTCTCCAGCATATAAGCATGTCAGAAAAGAAAAGGAAAGTGGCAATATCAACAGAAAACCACTAGATGTAGTTACAGAATAAGACTGTCACAGTGGTTGGATAAAATTATTTCTGTCTTCAAGAATAATTTAACCAGGGAGAGGGATAGAGCTCTTACTATAGAGCTTGATCTTTAAAAAAAAGTCTAGAGATCTTTAAAAATAATGCAAATTTACTTTAATAACACATAGAGGAAATATAAAATAATCTCATAATTATTATTATATTGATCTAAATGGTGTCACTGATCATATTTTTTCAGTCTTTTGAAGAGAGGGAACAGCTTTATTTATGCAACATCTGAGATAAAAAATATAAAACTAAAGAGGGGTCTGTGAAAATCAGAAGGTATCTGAACCTTAGAACAAAATATTCAGTCCAAATTGAACATAAAAGAGATCACATTGTTTTGGAGACTAAAACTTAAATTTCTTGTACTTCTTAATTCTTTTTTTAATATTTTATTTTTTAGAAAGATTTTCCATGGTTACATGATTCTTGTTTTTACTTTCCCCTTCACTCCCCTTAACCCTCCCCGCCCCCCACCACCACCATAATCCAACGTGTACTTCTTAATTCTCCTCCAACCTATTCTGGAACTGAACTTCCGTTTTTAATGCTTCTCTTTGTCAGTTTGTTTCATCACCATATCACTGAAAGTCCTACACTTGCTCCTATTTTTCTCACACACACTTGCTTTTCATATCTCTGTTGTAATCCAGTTGATCAATGAGTATTAATTAAGCCCTTACAATGTGCCAGACACTGTGCTGAATGCTGGAGATATAAAGAAAGGCAGAGGAAGTTGCTGCCCTCAAGAAGCTCACAATCTAATGAGAGCCATGGGATCTAGCTATGGTCAAGGCCACTTGGGACCCTTACAGATTAGTACCTGGGCCTGTTTAGCTCATCATCATAGACCTTCATAAATATGAGTAGACCCCATAAGGGCTCCTCCAACAGGGATCATTTTTTTTTCTCTGACAGCATGCTAAGCAGCTATGGTCTCTCACTGCCATCCATAGCCTTTTCATTTTTCTTCTCTTACTTCAATCAATTCAGGAGTTTCCATTCCAGTTAGCAGTGACAAACAGCCTCCAGCATTTGCATATGGAAGGCCCCCAAAACTAATGTACAGGGGGCAGCTGGGTAGCTCAGTGGATTGAGAGTCAGGCCTAGAGACGGGAGGTCCTAGGTTCAAATCCAGCCTCAGCCACTTCCCAGCTGTGTGACCCTGGGCAAACCACTTGACCCCCATTGCTCACCCTTACCACTCTTCCACCTAGGAACCAATACACAGAAGTTAAGGGTTTGAAAAAAAAAACTAATGTGCAGAGGGACAAAGTTTCTGAGGACAGGAAGTTGAAAGCCTCACTCTACACTTTCCTCTTCAGTTCGCTGGACTCCACAGTTTAGAAGAACTTTGACAAACTGGAAAAAATTCCAGGGCATGGGAAAAATAGAAGGCTGATGAAAGGCCTCAGGTCCATAGAAGGACTGGTTAAAGGAAGTAGGTATGTTTAGCCTGGAAAAGAAATTACCTGGGGGGAACAAAATACTTCAAGTATTTGAATGGATGTCATGTGTATGAAAACTTGGATTTGTTCTGTTTGATTCCCCAGGATAGAACAACGAGCAACAAAATAATAGTATAGTGGAAAAAAACACTATTCTCTGGTATCAGAAGACAAACTTTACAACCCCACTTACTGCCTGTGTAATCATGAACAAATCATTTCTTCTCCCTGGCCCTTTTTTCTCATCTCTAAAATGAGGGGCTCTAACTACATGGCTTCCAAGTCCTCTCTGGTTTTATATTCATGATCTTGTACTCCTAAGTCAGGAAGAAGCAAATTTGGGTTTGACATCAGGAAAAACTTTCTACCAGTTAAAGGTGTTTTGAAATGAAATGGGTTGCCTCTGAAAATAATGGGGAGGGGGATCTCCTTCCTTGAAGGTCTTCAAGTAGAGGCTGAACAACTACCTGCCTGGTAGGATGCAATATGGATTCCTTTTTTTATGTCTGGACTAGATGGTCACTGAGATCTGTTCTAATTCAAATTAATTCTGTAATACTGTCATTGCCTAATCATGGAATGCCCTAATACTGTCTGGGAGTAAAAGATCATGGTATGCTTCCTTGGCCCCCTTAAAGAAAAAGAGTCAGACTCAGCTGGCACATGGTAACACATTCCTGTCTCTGGTCTAAATAAGGGAGTTGAGAGAGGTGTCAAGACTCATCTAAATGATTGATGGGATTCTATTTTCCATTCATGACCTCTTGAATATTGCTCAACATATTCATGGAGGATAAGGAAGGCCCCCCTGCAAAGGCTCATTCCAATGTACTTTGCTTTTAGGCAAAAGTTTGGATAGTCACAAAAGAACTAACTTGTGAAAGTACATTATTTTGTTTTGTTTTGCTAGGGATGGTCTCTGCAACATACTCCCTTGTATTCCAGTTTGAGGCGTTAGTCTTGTGCTATTTGGGGATCATAATTGCTTGCACTTAGTTGAATTTTGATCATGATGTTGTCTAATGTGGACCTAAGGGCTTCTTCTGAGGCACTTTCTTCACTAAGAGTCAGTCACTTCAGAGGTTTTAGTGTTCTGTACCACCTGCAGGCAACCTGTGTCTCTTGTGGTCAAAACCAACTTCAAATGGAGGTATAGAATGATTGTTCTCCTATTCAATGGTTTTTAGCAAGAGTCAAAGCATCTGAAACAAAGCACAGATCTTGATTCCTATGTCCTTGTTCTTAAGGGATACATACACAGTCACAAACACTATCAGTTTCTAGGTATTGTGTGTGTATATGTACATATGCATATATATGTGTATATATTTGCATATTCTGCTTATCCTTCAGAACTGTTATTTTCTCTCATGGTGCTGAGGCTCTGACTGTAGCAGAATCTTCACTGCTGATTATTATGTGATTTGTGGACATGTGGTAAATTCTCCAAATCTGGCTATTTGGTCTATTAAAATTGCCTGAAACTTACCTGGGTACGATTTTATAATTACTATTTGATTAATATTCACAAAGTCATATAGTGATAGCCCAATTAAAATATTAAAAGTATTCATATTAAAGAGGAAACTATGCAATGGAAGAGAGAGCTTGAAATAGTAAGGAGAGCACTGCTTCAAGAATCAAGTGACATAAGTTCAAATCTCAACTGTTATTCTTGTTATCTTTGTGGCCCTGGCAAATAACAAACTTCCTGAACCTCAGTTTCCTTGTTTGTAAATAAAGGGAGAAGGGTCAACCAGGTAGCTTCTGAGATCCCTACTAACTCTTACTATGACCATATAACTTTTTTCTACTTTATGGCAATGGCCAAAGTTGCCTCCTCTCTATTTTACATAGAGATATTGTTTCCTAATGCATAGAGTTTTAGGCTGTACACCAGGAAGTTGATCTGTCTCTAAGATATACTGATTCCATGACCATGGACAAATGACTTCCCCTTTCTGCCTTACATATCTTTCTGAGATTGTAAGATGCAGAGAGGCTGCCAACCTACCTTGGTAGACTCACCTTACTGTTTCCTAAACCAGTGAACTCATAGGTCCAGTACTTATTTTTAAACAATTTAATAGATGCCTATATAGTACTCTTCCTTCCTTTGTAGAATGTAAAATTCTTGAAGGCAGAGAGAAGTTCTGGTTTCACTTTTGTTTTCATATTTTTAACCACCCACTGCATTACTTGTCACATAAAATAGATACTTAATAGATGCTTTTTGACCAATCGACTTATTTGTCTATTCTTTCCAACTATTTAGCCTCTTACTAGACTTTGGGATTGTTTTTGGTGTTTTGACATTAGTATTACTTCTCAAGTAATCTCCAGAATTCTCTCACTACCAAAGAATATATTAAGCAGAACAAACTAATTTAATAGTCATATCTAACAGCATTTACTTCCGTCTGTCCTCAATTCACTTCTCTACCAAGAAGGGAGAAGCATGTTTCTTTATTAACCTTCATTAGTTGAGGTCAGTCAAAACTACAGTGATTTGGATTTGGACTTGGACATCTTTCTTTATCATTTTCCTTTATATAATTGGGTATATTATTCTCCTCATCCTACTTACTTCCCTTTGCATCAATTCATATGTCAGAAAAATTTCTTTAGATTACTCCCAGTCATTTGTTAAGGCATAATACTATTCCATTACAATATTATATTATGATTTGTTTAGTCATTCCTCAATCAATGTATATCAATTTTTATACCCACTTTTCTTATAGCCACAGAAGTGTTATTAATATTTTAGAATACATTGGATCTTTACATCTGTCTTTGACTTTCTTGGGGATGTTTTCAGAAATACAATCATTGAGTCAAAGAGTAGAAAAATGTAGTCACTTCTCTAATGGTTCCAAAATGTTCCTTAAAATAATAATAATGAAAAAAGAATGAGCAAGGCTGTTCATAATGGCTCATTGAGTTGATAAGCAATTCAGAGAAATACATCAACATAAAATTAATACTGTTGGCAAGTCACATACACCAAGCTGCTGATGAGAGACTAATTCAGATAGATGATTTGTCTATCTTGCTTTTTGAGTTAATCCCTTTCTCCCCTACCCAGTGACTTTGAATATCCATTAATAGTGAAAGTGGTAACAATTTTACTTACATTTTTATTATGCAGATCTCCAAAAACTTTTCAGCAAGTAACTCTGAAAAGAAATAATTTCTCAAACGCAAAAAGAACAAAGTCAAATTTATAAAAATAAAAGTCATTCAATTGATTAATAGTCAGAGGCTATGAACAGGCAGTTTTCAGATGAAGAAATCAAAGCTGTCTACATATTCATATGGAAAAAAGTTCTAAATCACTCGATTAGAGAAATACAAATAAAACAATTGTACCACCTTATACCTATCAGATTGACTAATATGACAGAAAAGGAAAATGATAAATATTGGAGGGGATATGGGGAAAATCGGGACATTGATACACTCTTAGTAGAGTTGTGATCTGATCCAACCATTCTGGAGAGCAATTTGAAGTACCACTACTAAGTATGTATCCCAAAGAGATCCAAAAAAAGGGAAAAGGACCTATTTATAAAAAAATATTTCTTGCATCTCTTTTTTGTTGTAGCAAAGAATTGACAAGTGAGGGCTTGTCCATCACTTGGGGAATGGCTGAACAAGATGTGGCATATGATAACTGTGAAATATAATTCTGCTGTAAGAAATGACAAGCAAGATAATTTCAGAAAAATCTGGAAAGATTTTCATGAACTGATGGCAAGAGAAGTGAGTAGAACCAGAACACTATACATGGTGACAGCAATTGTTCTTTGTGAACAATTGTGAATGACCTAGTTATTTTCAGCAATTCAATGATCCAAGATGATCCCAAAGACTTCTGATGAAAAAATGCCATCTGCTCTCCAAGAAAGAAATTATGGAGTCTGAATGCAAACTGAAACATACTATATTTAATTTTCTTCTTTTCATTTGAGATATCTTTAATTAAATGACTAATATGGAAAAAATGTTTTACATGATTGCACATGTAAAATGTATATCAGATTGCTTACCATCTCTGGGATGGTGGAGGGCAGGAAGGGAAGGTGGGTCAGAAGAAGGGAGAGAATTTGAAACACAAAACTTTACAAAATGAATCTTAGAAATTTGTTTTTACATGCAATAGGGGAAAAATAAAATACTATTAAATAAGAATACAAATCTCTAAAATACTAGTCAGGATGGAGACCTACAAAAACACAGAATGAAAATACTAAGTTTGTGTATGTTTTAGGGAAAATAGTACAGGAAGAAGGATGATGAATTCTGCTTTCCCTTTAATGGTAGCAAGATAATTCTCTGTTCTTTTGTGTTATATTTAGTTTCCTGCAATTAGTCTATGCACATCTAATCCAACCTGGCCTGTTTTCATGGAGTCATAATGCCAAAAAATTCCCTAAATGCATCAGCTCCTATCTTGTCTAATTCATAGAAAATATCAAGCAGAAGAAAGCTGTATAATTAGAATTTTTTCCTCAGGACTCTTTTTCCCAGCATCCCATTTGCGTATTTACTTAACTACTAACACAGGGAAGATATGAGTTTTGTGTAGCTCCTCCCTCTCTCTTTTCCTGGGAATGGGATTTGTGGAGGTTGGAGGAGAGCCAGGTAGGAGAAGTTTACTCATGTGGTCATACTTACGTTTTGTACTTTTAAAAAAATTTCTTCTACTTCAAGTGATTACTAATAAATCTTATAAAACATAATACTTGGAGTTATTGGATATTAATTTAAATCTAACAAAGCTCCTCTTCTCATTCAGGTTATGAGCTTCCAAAGTACAGAGGGCAAAGTTTGGCTACTTACTTCATACATATGACGTGGCATATTTACAACTCAAATCTCATGTTTTGAATATGGCTCCTGGTGGGAAAGATACATGTGTCCTAGTCCTACTCTTCTTCATCAATAGGCCTTGAAAAGGAACTGCTTTGTTAACAGTTGGATTTACTCTGTCCACATAGGATGGTACTACAACTGTAGAAGTTTGAAAGATTTTTTTTTGTTTTGAAAGAAGGAAAATTTTTACAACATTTAGAGTGGTACTAAAAGGTAATGTACTATCCCTGAGAGTATTGAGTTCTTCCTTACTGGAAGCAATCAAGTAGAGAATGGATAACCACTAATCAGAGACAATATCAGATATTCATGCTTTAGTGAGGGGTGAGATTAGATACTACATGAAGTCCCTTCAAACTGTACGATTCTACAAATCTATGAAATGAGGTACCTGCCATTCTGACAAGAATGACTAACATCATTGAGGAACAGCCTGAGAATATGGATAACTTCTTAGTTTAATTTGGTCAGCTCACTGTGATGAATATTTTTACAAGGTTTACAAAAGCAATGTTAATTATTAGCCTTTTGATTTTATAGACAACTGTGACTTAACTGTGACTGAAATGAGGCCAAATAATTTCTAAGAGTGAATCAATCACTTAGTGAACTAGAATTTTAAAATCAAATATCTACTTTAGTTTCTATTACTCTGATCATCCCATCAGGATTCTAGTTCACATGTCATGCCATTCAGTCCACTTAATTTAGCTATTGGGAATAAGACAAATGAAATAGAAACATATTTTACTGAAAATCAGAATTACAAAATCTCAATGGTAGAGGGACCCTCATAGGTCATCCAATCGAACTTTGTACATGAACAAGATGCACCTTTACAATATCCCTTATAAGTGAAGGAAAGTACTAAAAAGAAAACTCTTATCTCACTCCAATCTTTGTAAAACTTTATTGAAACAAAAGGAAGGGGAGTTTCCCTCAGCTGAAATTAACTACCTCCCCTGCTACTCTGAATCTCCTCTATTCAAAGTTCTTTCCTAGGCACAGGATTGGTTCTTATATAGACCAATCCTGTGCCTGGAAGTAGGCATGGTCCCTCCCTGAGCATGGGATTGGTCTATTCAAGACCAATCCCACACCAGGAAGTAGGAAGGAGGGAGCTCTGGGGCATGCTAGGAAATGTAGTCCTGGGCAAGGATACATTTTAAAACCCACACAAGTGAACACCTAATCTTTGTTTGTTATAAGGATATATTATGAATAGCTCTTTACCAATGACAAGTACCATTTTAAGAATATTTTCAATGCTATCTTTTTTATATTGCCAAGATTTTTCTTTGTATTCCTCCCTCTTCTCAAATCTAGAAAGCGATGCCTTATAAAAAGAATATTTTAAACAAAAGGAGAAAAAGGAGAGGAAAGGAAAAAAGAAAAAAGAAAAATCATCAATTCATTGGAAAATTTCATATCATATGAAATGTTCCATACCCATGTATCACCACTTCCCCCAAACTCTGCAAAGGAGAGAAGGAGGTTGTCTCCTCATATATCTTCTTTGGCACTGTGCATGTTTGTAATTTCACAGTATTCATATTCTTGTGGGTGTGGGTATAGAGGGAAGTGGGCTTTATTCATTATACATATTATTTTCCTGTTTCTGCTTATTTCACTGTGCTTCAGTTCATATAAATCTTTCTATACTTATGCAGGGAAGATGTGAACTCATGAAAAGTAAAATGAGGGGGCAGCTGGGTAGCTCAGTGGATTGAGAGCCAGGCCTAGAGACGGGAGGTCCTAGGTTCAAATCCAGCTTCAGACACTTCCCAGCTGTGTGACCCTGGGCAAGTCACTTGACCCCCATTGCCTACCCTTACCACTCTTCCAGCTATAAGTCAATACACAGAAGTTAAGGGTTTAAAAAAAAACACAACAAAAAAAGTAAAATGAGAAGAACAAGGAGAACACAATAATAACACAAATATTAAAATGATAATCAATTATGAAAGACTTAGCTACTCTAATCAAAATAATGATCTATGAAAATTTAGGACTCATAATGCAAAGAGGTATCCATCTCCAAAGAGAAAATTGATGAACTCTACAATAATGTGTAATTCTGAGCCAGAATTTAAAGGAACTTAAATAGCAGTTCTGTTTGATCATAAAGAAAATGGGAACCCCCTGGAGCCTACCTATTAAGTGGAGTGTAATGGTTTAACCTGTGCTTCACTTTAGTAGTGTGCAGTATAAAACCCTTCAGAACCCTGGGAGACTACATCTCCTAGGACTCCTTACCACAACTTCCTCAGACACATGCCACTTCTTTTGTAGGAGGTGCCTGAGAAAGCATAAAAGAGAGAGAGGCTCTGGTATTTAGCAACTTTTTTGGAGAAGAGGTTTTGGGCACCTTTTCTCAGGAAACGAGGAGAGCCTTTTCCCCCAGAGAGCCTTGGTCCTGACATATCTGTCGGTGATCTACCTCCTAGCTTCCCCGGACCTTTTCTTTCCTAACCTAAATAAACCCAGCTTAAATATCTCTAAAGTGTAAATTTTGTTGAGCTCTGAAAGGCTCCTGTCAATTTCCCTACCCGGACTGAGGGCTACCCTGGCTATCTACCTTCCCTACCTTCCTTTTCCCTTACCTTCTCCCATCATCATCATCCTCCCTTTCACAATTCTGACAACCCAGATCCGACTCTGAATCTGCCTGACTGCCTTACTGCCTACTGGTAAGTTAACCCCACCCCAAATCCAGCCCAGTGGGTGTCCCTTCCCCTACTAAGCAGTTTCCACCCCTGCCAGCTCATCTGCCTTAGCAGGGGTTCCAGGTCTTAATCCCCTTTACCCAGCCCAGGGGCTGTGTAGAGGATGGACTAGAGAAGAGTTTTGATGCAGGGAGACCAGTTAGGAGTCTATTGCAAAGGTCTAGGTTGATGAAGATGTAGGGTGGTGGTTCTTTGAGTGGAGAGAATGAGACAGATACAATAGATGTTGTGGAGGTAGAATTGATGAGACTTGGCAACTGGAAATTAATTCATCCTTCACTGAAGGGAAAACAAAAAGTCACCTAAATGAAAAGACTTAATCTCAAAGAAAAGGAAATCTTGCCAACAAGGCTATCTATAAGTGAAATGGGGACCCTCATAAATAACTTTTTGTCAAGACGTCTTCAAGAAGTTTGGTCAGAATGAGACTTGATTTGTTCGACCCAGAGGGCAGACCTAGGAGGAATGGATATGGGTACTCACTGCAAAGGAACTTGGGTTTAATGTCAGGAAAAAAAACAAATCTCTTCCCAATTAGAGCTGTCTAAAAGTGGAATGTACTATTTCAGGAGGTCCTACACTTCTTCTCAATCAAGGCTTTTAAGCAAAGTCTAATTATACCTTTTCAGGACTGTTATATTGTAAAGTAAGTCTTGTTTGGCCATAGATTTGATTAGCTGGCCTCTAGAGTCCTTTCCATCTCTGAGAGTCTGTCCTCTTACTTGAATCAAGTATTTTCCCCGCTACATCTTGTCTTTAAAACTTTTTAATTCAAGAGGTGGCATTATATTTTTAGGAACCAAGAAAAACACAAAAGGGCACATAATGGGGAATTTATGGAATCTTGCCTGTACCACTGAGTGATTCTGCTTTCAGATCCACATGGCTTTGCTTTAAGTACTGACTTCATTAAGAGGCTAGCTCGAAACCATGTTGCCACATGTTGACTTATCAATAGATTCCCCTAAAAGAAAATGACAGTTTAGAACACTTATTTTCAAGAGAAATTACTCCTTCTGCTTTCAATAAATGCAAATACCTCAAATAATAGGTCTCATGGTTGCAAATTGTAGGTCTTATGAGTCCTTGCAGGAAAAAAAAATAATCCCCTAAGGAGTAGGAATTTTACAAGCTGATTGTAAAAGATGTTGGCAGCTGACATATAATTTCAAAACAATTTTAATCACAGTTTAATAATAAAATATGTTGTGACAAATTGGTAGAGAAGGTTGAAGTGAATTAATATATCAGTATAGAGGATTGACCACTGAGGTTTCAGCTGACAAATAATAGGACCGAAGTCCTCTGAGGATGAGCTACGTAATAGAACCAGTCCTCATACCAGGAAGAAATGGCAGCTTTGAAGAGAAAGTTCATGGAACCTTCCTCTAGGCAAGAGACATAAATATTTGAGTTTGTTGGAACATAACTTTCTTATATGATCACACTTTTCCTGTAAGTTGTCTTTAGGCTTTATTAACTTTAATTACCCTCTCCTACCCTTTTCTTAGCTTCAACGACTTATCTTTGTAAAAAAAAATTCTTAATGGCATAGTTTCAGACGTAGTTTAATAAACCAACTTTCCTTCAAAAGATAATGCTCTTTAGAAATGAGTTTATCTTCCTATTGACGGAATACTGATGCAATGACCTCTACTGTGATGACCTCTAATGATAAGGCTTCAGACATTCCCCAAAACACGAGTTTTTTCATTTTTAATTGAAGTCATCTCCTAACAGTACTGCAAAGTAGTTCAGTGGATAGAGAGCGAGGTCTAGAGATGGGATGCTCTGGGTTCAAAACCAGTCTCAGATACTTCCTAGCTGTGTGACCCTGGGCCAGTCACTTCAACCCAATTGCCTAGCCCTTACTGTTTTTCTGTCTTGGAATTGATATTATAAATTCTAAGACAGAATGTAAGTGTTTTTTTTTTAAGATGTCATCTTCAATCATCCTTTCTTCCTCCTACACTTGTCCTCCCAACTTCCATGTTTGAGGAGAGAGTAACTTTTCTTGTTCATAGTCAGACAACTAGTGCTGCCTCAGAGGAGAGGGAGAAAAGGGAGAAATCAAGATACTTGTCCTCTGTTTCACAACTAATTAGCAGCACAGCCTGAATGGCATGTAGTAGAAAAATTCATTTGCTCTAGAATCAGAGGACCTGGGTTCATATCTCACCTTTGTAATTTGGGGCAAATCACGAAACCTCTTTGGGTTTCCATGCTTAACACTGTGCCTGGCACACAGCAGAGGCTTAATAAATGTGAATTGACTGTGTTTCCTCTTCTCTACAATGAAAAAAGTTGGGATGGTTGAACTTTGTCCCTTCCAGCTCTGGATCTTTGATCTGTTCCTAGAACCCACTCTAGGATTGTTTCCTTTGTACATCATTGCAAAAGCAGTCTTTGCCTCACTCTGGGGCACCGAGGGTTCCATAGCAATTTACCTGTGAAGAGACATACACATCATGGATCAAGGATGTCAAATGCTTTTGTGGCAAGAAAAGCTTAAGGGATTTTTATCTCATTGCATGCTTTTCCCAGCGGACCCCAACTGCACGCTTTCTCCCTTGCTTGCGTCCATCAGCCAGAAATCTGGCAGTGGGCTGAATGCCATTCGGTACCCTGTAACCCCCATGCCATCCTCCATCCCAGCACTCATTCTCACTAATAAGCAAGAGTGCCTTACTAGCACATCTGTCTGTATTTCTCTATTTCTCCAGAACTATAAAATAATCTCCTCCTTTGCTCCAGTGTACACATTATTCACAGCAATTGCTTTTCGCTCATCGAGCACATTGTGCCATCACTGAAGCAAATACTTAAGGGCCTGACTCTAATTTCCAACACCGTAGGTAGTAAACAGCTCCGTTCCCCTACATCTAGAGCCCATGGATTTTGATTACAAGAATAACCTTGTCAGGAATCATTCAAATAACTTTGAGCTCCCCAATGATCATTGTTTCCTGCTAATGGGGAGCTGAATATGCATCACCCTGTAGTTCTTGCACTTCGCTTGCTCATGGTGCCATATTCCCTTTTATTGTGAGGGATGGGACTTACTCTGGGAAGATCGGGAGACCCGGACATGCACTCTGTAGGGAAGTGCCAACTTCTCTGCAATTTGAGGCTCACCTCCGAGAAAATGACTGAGACAGCTCCAGTGGGGAGAAAAATTACAGAAAAATCAGAGAAGCAGAGAACATCATAGGGACTTAGGGGTATAATTTGTCCTTTACTGAATGTTCATCAACTAATTTATTTTCTGCATTTTGACGGCTAAAGTTAAGCAAAGTATTGTAGACTCATCCTGACCATGGGGTTATGCCATCCTCAGGGCAAGTAGGTGGTGAATTAGATAGAGTGCCAGACCTGGAGTCAGGAAGTCTCATCTTCCTGAGTTCCAGTGTAGCCCCAGCCACTTACTAGCTATGTGACCTTGGGCAAGTCACTTAACCTTACTTGAATCAGTTTCCCCATCTGTAAAATGATGGCAAGTTGCTCCAGTTTCTTTGCCAAGATTCCCAAATAGGGACATGAAGAGTCAGACATGACTGAAAAATGACTGAACAACAACAAATATCTTAGAGACAGATCACAGCCTAAAACTCTATCCATTAGGAAAGATATATATATATATATATATATATATATATATACTGTCTTGATTATTTCTGTTTATCAGTTCTTTCTCTGTAGGTAGATACATACAAGTCATTCTTCAAATCATATTTCTATTACTCTATATAATGTTCTCTTGTTTTTGCTCTTTTCACTTTTTATAACTTCAAATAGGTCTTTCCATGTTTTTTTTTAATTAACCTGTTCATTATTTCTTACAGAATAGTGGTATTCTATCACAATTGTACATCAAAACTTGTTTAACCATTCTCCAATTAATGGGCATCCCTTAAATTTTCCAGATCTTCATCACCCCAGAGACAACTACTATAAATATTTTAGAACATATAGATTATTTTTCTTTTTCTCTCATCACCTTAGGAAATAAATCTAATAGCTGAATTGCTGGTTCAAAAGGTATGCACAGTTTTATTACGCTTTGGACACAATTCCAAATTGTTCTCTAAAATGGCTGGATCAGTTGGTTCATAGTTCCACCAACAGTATGTTAATGTCCCTGTTTTTCCACATCCACTCCAACATTTATCATTTTGTCCTTTTGTCATTTTAGGCAACTTGATAGGTGAGATGATATCTCAGAACTGTTTTGATTTGAATTTCTCTAATGAATAATGATTTTGAGCATTTTCACATAATTATATATAGCTTTGATTTTTTGATCCAAAAACTCTGTTCATATATAAAATGGATGACTTTATATATCTTAAATTTACAGTTCTTGTACAAATAAAAAAGATGTAGCCAACATCAGAAGGAAAGCAGTAAGTTGGTAAAAACTATATAGACATTTTCTCAGATAGAGGTCTAATACCTAAAATGTTTAGAGAATTTGGTCAAATTTATAAGAATGTGAGCCAGTCCTCAACTGATAAATGAACTATTATTCCTATGGTATAGAGAATTCTAGTTAGGAGACTCCCTCTACCAATGCAGATCAGTTCCTTCTCTGGATTTCATAGTTTTGAGAGTGACCTGGACAACTGGGAGACTAAGAGACCTATTCTGGGTCACACAATAAGTATATGTCAAAGGAAAGACTTTCACTTCATGGTATTCCTGAATAATAATCTTGGAAAGATAAGTTGGTTTAGTGTATGAAAAGCTTTAAACATCAAATGAGGTGGCTTATAATTTGTTCTAGAGGCAATAGGGATCCACTGAAGGTTTTTGTATGAGACAGTGACATGGTCAGAAAAAAAACAAGAAAAAAAGTTACTTTTCTGAAGTCAATCACAGTCAGTAAGCAAATGGTTTAGCACTTCAACAGTGATGCCATTTTTATGACACTGAATCCATTGACCATTCCCATTCCTCTCTACAAGGAATGAGTCTTTGTTTTATAGTTAGGGTTATAGCTGCAGACACCATTGTGACTTAGAGAACCAGAAGAGTTTCCATAGTGTAAGTCCTTCCCAGTGAATATCTAACACTTCAGAGTCAGATCAAGAAATCTGACTATTCTATTGTTCTTTCTACAAGCCATATCCTTATGGGGACTGATCTGGAATTTTTTGAGGGATTTTCATGACTGATACTCATAAGGCCTCCAAAGAAACCATTAGAAATTCATTCATTTGACCTTTGATGGGTTTTGGATAGGATTGAGAATTTCATTCTTTATTATTTATTCATTATTTCAAGGACTTATAACTTCAAAGATGTAGATTTTACTCTACATGTATATTAGATAAGTTTTAAGTGTGTATATGTACATATATAAGCATATATATGTATATATGTAAACATATATCCTCTTTTGGCTAGACCTCTAATACTAAATAATATCTTATATATTACATATATGATATATATACATATATATAATTTATATAAATATTAATAGCACCAAATAAGATTATCCTTGGCTATTCTACTTTTTGAGTCCCTTGAATGCCACCTTCACATGAGGCAATATTAGAGTAGGATTCTGATTAACTGCAACAATTGAATTAATTTCTAAAGGAAGGATGGAAGTCCAATTTCAAATACTATATATTTGAATATATATATTCAATAATGAAAAGATTCATACACAACATGTAGTAGTCACTCAATGATATTTGTCAAGTTAATACTTGACAAGTTGATTTTTTGTTGTGTGGGATCCTGCCTGCCTGCTAGATATCTAAGCCACTGCTTTCTCTGCCTTTAAGTCTGTAGATTAGATTGTTATTGATATTGATACTAATATAGATATAAATATCTATTGTATAACTGACTTACCCTGACAGTTAATATCCAGATGCCTAATAGCTCTGATCACTGAAATGATTGTGCACTGGCATCACTTAGACTCCTTCCTCCAACATGTTCCTCTTTGCCCCGGTTCTGGGTCTCCGTCCTATTCCCATTATCTGTATGTAACTTTCTATGATCCTGGTGGTAGTAATCACTCCTCCTTCTTCATATCCTCAATTCAGCCTCCTCAATCAGCTATTTAAAATCTTGACATCTATCTTTAAAGTCCCAGACCATCTTCATTTATATTTGATGGTCTTGAAATATATTTCATACAGAAGAGTGGGATCAAATCAGTGTCTGCATCTTGCCTGCTATTTTCTCTCCATCATGAAATATCTCTTGTTCGGCATCCATTTTTGATTCTTCCTCTCAAAAACTATAGGAAAAGGAAGTCTTTGATTTTCTAAAATAACATTTTATTTGTGCACTGATACCTATCACTTCCAACATTCCTTCACTTCCACTTCCAACACTCATTTTCTTTCATCTAAAAAAATGAAAATCTGAAATATCTCTCATCTAAAACAAAACTATTTGATAATCAAAATAGAAAAAAACTTTCCATTGAATATTAGCTTAACAAATATAATAATTTTTTATATTTCTAAGCCTCAGTGCCAGTGCTAATATAGTGTAGAATATAACAATTGCTTAATATGAGATTGCTGAATTAAACATAATGACATATTTTTATTCATTTGTTATCTTACTTGATGTTTTATGGAAACTAATTTCAACTTATCCTGAAATCTTCATTAGCCACACATGAACACAACATGAAGATTTTGTTAATCCTTCTCACCTTCCCAGTAGTTGGTTCTTCTTCAGAGACTAAAAGAAACTTTTAGTGATATAAACTTCGAAACATCACCTAGTTCATTAGTGAAATGGCCCAAATGCATGTCTTGGAACCAGCTACATTCCACCAATCCATATAGGGATCTAGGTAACACTAAACACCATTTCCATGGTTCTACCATCCTTCATCACGTATGCATCTATTAAGGCATAGAATTGAATTTCTCTACAGTTTAGTTTCTTTGACATTAACCTGTCTCTTACTGCATCTCTGTTTTTTTTTTCCTTTATCTTAATCCTTTCCCCCAATTGGCATTCATCAGTTTAGTTCCTCTCAAGGTGTTCCTGAGATTAGTCTTCCCCACAAGCATATAATTCTTAGCCAATATGTATATATAATTTGTCTATTAGATTTGAAATACTTCCCACTTAAAGACTCTGACTTTCCTGGCAAGTTGACATGCAATTCCAACAGATTACATTGTCCATAGGAATAAAATGTAATTGGCTAGTAGAGCCTCAGAATGCATGAAATATATTCTAGCTAGGTATTTCATATAGCAAAATACTATTATATTGATGATGATATATCATGATGGTTTTTCCTTAAGATACATTTTATCATCATCTGTGGTAGGAAACAGGTTAGAAAAAAATGAAAGTTAAACTTTGAAAATCAATTCTAGTATAGTACTAAACCAAGCAGCAAATCTTTTCCTTATAAGTTATAATCTCATATATTTCTTGTTAGAGTATTTTTTTCAAACCCTTGTACTTCGGTGTATTGTCTCATAGGTGGAAGAGTGGTAAGGGTGGGCAATGCGGGTCAAGTGTCTTGCCCAGGGTCACACAGCTGGGAAGTGCCTGAGGCCGGGTATTGTTAGAGTATTTTTAAAAAAGGCTTTTTCTCTGTGTTCAGGTCATGAGTTATCATTTTTCACTGCATTATGTCTCCTTTTTAGCTTTTCTCTGAGCCCATAAATATTGCTGAAAAAACTACAGAACTCTTTGTCACTCTCAGTCTTTTTCTGTCTTTCTGTCTCTGCCTGTCTCTGTCTCTTTCTCTCTGTCTCTCTCTTCCTCCTCCTTTTTGTCCTTCTCTCTCCCTCTTCCTCTTTGTCCCTCTCTGTGTCTGCGTTTGTCTTTCACAGTCTCCCTCTCTTTCTCTCTCTCTTTTCCCACCTTCTATTTGTCGAGCTTATCCTTAAATGATCTTGCCAGATCTGGTTATCTATCTTGACTAGTTATTAGCAATTTTTTTTAGAATAAATAAGAGCAAGGTCTGAAATAGAACCCAAAGGAAAGAATTCACACTGTCATGTTTTTCAAGTTAATGACCTCTTCCATCTACAGCCTCTTGAAATTCCCAATGGTTTTCTGAGGCTGAAAGACTATTGCTCATGGACTATGTCTAGCTACTATCTTTTCAACACTTCCCATATTTTTCATCCATCTTTGGGTAATGGAAAAATAATTATCAAAACGATAAATTACTTAAAATATTAGGTGTGCTGTATGTTCCTTATCATAAATTTTTACTCATTGTTGAATAATTAACATAGTCACATGAATTCAAATTACTTACAAGTTCAATGACTAATAGGAGATTGAACTGAGATGTAGCCAAGTGAATATTTCATGACTAACTTTCCTGTAAATTCTAAGAAATGGCACCTCAGAATCTTCACTCCCTATCAAGTTGGAAAAAAATCCAAAAAGTATGTTGCAAGTTTACTCATTTTCTTATATAAAACAAGAGAACTTATGATTTGTTTTTTAAGAGGAAGCTGCCTTTTTCAAATTCAAAGTAATCAAAAAGAAAACAAATTTAAATTGTAATTCACTGAGTTTAAACTACAAATTAAAGTGAATTTTCTATGATTTCAATATAATTGGTTATGGCCTGTAAAAAAATCAGTAACTAAAGAGGTATTCAAACAAAGAACCATAGTTTTAGGGGGGAAACACAGCTAGATAAAAACCCTTATTAATGTATGTTTTCCTCCTCTTTGAGGCATGTGAAAACTGGTTCTATTAAACTCTCAGGGGGCAATTAACCAATAGATTCCACAGAATAACCAAGTAATAAACCCATTCTGCCTTCATAGATGTCCAAACATTTCTCACTGCAAAATCTTCCCAGCTACTTTCATAGAAATCAGTGACCAGCTTAGCACAAATATTCAAGAAAGATAAAGGTAGAGAAACAAATGCCAGTTTCATCACAGAACACACCTCAGAGCTCCAGATGGGATAGATACATCCATATTAATATTTCTAGGGCCAAAAATATTTTATAGAAAGGACACAGTGCGGAGAGTCAGAAAAACTTAGATTTCAGATTCTATCTTTTGTCTTCTAACTAAATAATATTTAGGAGGAAGGCTCCATCAGCCTTGATAGTCTACTTCATCACTTGCCTCTGTACCTCTGACTGAAGAGTGGGATCATGAACTTCGAAACCACCATTTAAAGAAAGTCTCAACACAGATATCTTATTTCTCACCTGATTGCACTACGTTGGAACTTCTTATTTTTATTATCCCCCCCTTATTGTATAGTCATAGTGAGTCCCCAATCACTACCCCATTTTCAGCTTCCTTTTGTGTATTGTCTTCCCCTATTAGTTTGTAATCTCCTCGAGGGCAGGGACCTTCTTTCTTTTTAAAATTTCCATTTCTAGCATTTGACACAGGGCCTGATTCATAGTAGGATCATAACAAATTTCAATTTACCTTTTCTATTGGGAAAATCACCTCCTTTCTTTGTGCCTTGGGTTCCCCAAATGATAATAATAATCTCACCTGTTCTATTGCACGATTGTTATTAGAATAAAAAGGATAGAATCTATGAGAAAAGTGTTTGGACCGAAAATGCTCCACAGCAAAATCCTGATTCTCCTCATCATAGGATCAAAGTGATAGCTAATTACCAAGTATAATGAAAAAATCACTGGCTTTAGAAGTTCAAAAATCTGGGTTGATATACTCCTGTCTCTGAGATTACTACCTGCTGGACTGTGAGCAGGTCTTATTATCTCTCTTGTGCTCAACTACCTCATTTATAAAATGATAGAGGTTTGTATAGCTGGCCCCTGAAATTGCTTCTAGCTTTAGCTCTTAGATTTCTTTTGTCCAAGTATGAATGTTACCTAATTGAATTGAGTCTTTATTTTACATGGGGATATTTGGATGTAATTTGGATTGAAAAATTTACTTTGGGCTCTTGAATTACATGAAATAAATTAGTTTTTTCTTTTATTGATGCTACAAATTTGGGATTCCATGGATTAAGTATAAGAGTTATCCACATATAAACATCTGCTTTCCAAAGATTTTTTTTGTCATAAAGATTACCTCTAATGAGAAGATGATTTAGAAAGGATATGTGACCAACAGCAAGGAACTTAACAGCCCTTGCCTCAGTTTCCTCATTTGTAATATGAAGGCATTGGGCCAGATTAGTTATGAGGACCTTCTCAGTTCTAGAATTATATTCTGTGATTCTATTAAATTACTTCTCTTTCTCAGGATGATTCATAAAAATTAGAACCTCTTGGGTCATCATGGTCCAAGGCTTCCTCTTTAATTTTGTTTAGCTCACACTTATATAGCATGTTTGAGTTAATGAAGCATATAACCCACATATTAGCTTGATGATTTCTATCAATAATTTTGTGAAATATATACTGCTAATATTATTATAAATATGCATTTTAAATAAGAAAATGGAGATTGAAAAAAGTTAAGTGACTTATTGATAGTCACAAAGCTATCAAATGTTGGAAGCAAGATTCAAACCTGGTTCTTTCTGAATCTAGGTCTAATAAACCATCTATTATACCCTCTTGCCTTTGAATGTGGAGAAATGAAAAGATTCTCTCATTATTTCTATCTAAAAAGAAGTTGCTGATCCAAAGACTCTATGTAACATTTGAAAATAATTCAGTTTGACACAAAGTTTAATTTAACAGTAAGAGCTCCTTAAAACAAAAATTAGCTTCTCCATAAAGAAATGTCAGCAGACTTCTTTTAAACACTCATCTCTAGCTATTTATTCTTTCCCTTTTTATGGCTCATCCATTTCATCATGCCTGGAATGATCATTAGATTATCTGTAATAGACTGACAGAACTTTTTTCTGAGATGCTGCCTGCCTAACACTGTGTATCACCTTTTAAAAATGAAATGTCTCATTGTTTCAAGTTCTGTAATAAGGTACCTTCAATGGAGTAGCTTTGATCAGGAAAATCTGATGAGGAGTGGTAGGATTTAGGGGACAAGACAGAGTGAGCTCTCCTTCAGGAAGTTTTCATAGGAACATAGAGTCTCTAACTGGAAGGATCTTCAAAATTATCTAATTCAAATTCTTTGTTTTGGATATGAGGGGAAAGAGATCCCCAAAAGTCAAATTATGGCAAGCAGTAAAGGTTGAATTTGAACCCGTGACCAAATCCAGCATTCTTCTCATCATGCACTGATGCCTCTTTTGTTTCCTCAAAGCCTTAAAAAATTCATTGTTTTTGAGCATCATCTTTTTTTTCATCTTTGTGTTTTACCCTGAGCAGTTTCTTTTCTACAATGTCTTTTTCTCTTCCTTCAGCTTTCCTTCTCTCCTTCTAATCTTCAAAATGGTGTTAATTGAATCAATAAGTTGACAGTCAATAAAGATGTTTATTTACTCATTTTTCTATTCTATCCAATTCTTAGTGCTCACATTTGGGGTCTGCAATTTCCTTTTCCAGCTCATTACTCAGATGAGGAAATTGAGGCAAACAGCATTAGGTAATTTGCCCAGGGTCACCTAGCTAATAAGTGTCTGAAGGCATATTTGAACCCATGAAGACATCTTCTTCACTTCAGACCCATCACTTTACCCACTGTGCCACCCAACTCCTGGGATACTATGTACTACTTTGTTTGATCTTTACAACAATCCTGTGAGGTAAATTTACAAGTATAATTATTCATCTTACCAAGGAAGAAGCTGAGGGTAAGAGTCATTCATTAATTATTAAGTCCCTACTGTCTACCTTGCCAAGTTCAGGGGAAACAAAGGTAGAAGACATTCTCTTCCCTCAAGGAGCTTACAATCTAATGGAGGAAGATAACACACAAAAAGAAGATGAGATTGAAGGGAGAGGGAAGAGTATTTTGTATGGGGTGAAGGTGGAGGCATGATGAAGTCCAGAGGAGTGCAGTCAAGTGGGAAATGATAAGGTGACTATTGTGGTACCCTCTCTAAATGAAAGATCTGAGAAGAGCTCCTTGATATCCATCAGAGGGTGGTAGGAGTTCTAGGAGCAGAGAGTACTGAGGAAGTTAGGACTTTCACAGTTGATAATGAGCTTCTGGAGACTCTGATAAAGTCATGTGGGAAATGATGGAGAACAGGCAAGAAAAAAGAATGTGGTCAGGGTTCAATATTTAGGTCTTCTCTGAATCTTTCCCCATCTCAAGCCTACCCTATCTTTGTTTCTATTGAAATTCAGGCATCTTCCATGTCCTTAGAGTTTTAGTATACCCCTTCTTTTCTTCCCTCTCCATAAATTCCATTCTTCATTTATACATCTAGTCTAGTTATACATCTAGTTATTAAAAGTATTGACCAAAAAGGGTAAAATAAGCACCAGAAAACTTGTATCATCCTTGAGAATGACAGCTATAAGAATAATGACATCTTTTCATTCATCATTTTGCAATAAGTTTCAGAGCTTAAGAAGACTGAGTCTTTAGGTCTTTCCAAATGGTGATATTTTCCCATGATTTCAAAGGCTCAGATCTGCAAAGGTAGCATTTTGGAAGCTTTACACTTTGTCCTAGACCTCTGGCTGGGACATTCTACCATCAGTA
Source organism: Gracilinanus agilis (assembly GCF_016433145.1). Lineage (NCBI taxonomy): Eukaryota > Metazoa > Chordata > Mammalia > Didelphimorphia > Didelphidae > Gracilinanus > Gracilinanus agilis. The sequence continues at coordinate 196,075,805 of NC_058131.1, read as the reverse complement.
GGCATGACTTGCTTAGAATCTTATGAAATGTTCTGAAAAAAACAGTGTAGTTTAGTAGATACACCACTAGGTCTGGAGTTAGGATGATCACTCACATTCAAATCTCCCCTCAAATTTTATATATATATCCCCTTATCTTTTATTTTATAATCAATACTAAGTATATCTTCCAAGACAGAAGAGTAGCAAGGGCTAGGGAATTCAGGTTAAATAACTCTTTTTTTAAACTTTTAAAATTTCTTTTTTATTCTAAACGTAACAATATCAATTGACACAAATATTTTTATATAAACACAGAAATAAAAAAGAGGCTTATATAGGATACTAAACATCTGTATCTATAATTTTTTAAAGTATATTATACAGGAGCAGAAAAAAGGGAGCTCAAAACCATTAGCCTCTAACTCCCCCAGGAAATTTCCCCAGGAAGTATAGGACACAATTGTATTATTGTCATTCTTGAGTATGTGGTAACTTGGTAAAGTTTAAATAACTTTCCCAGGGTCACAAAACTAGGAAATGTGTGAATTCAGATTTAAACTCAGGATCTCCTATCTTGTCCTGGCTCTCTATCCACTGCATCACCATTGCTGCCCCTTCTTTCAGATATTTACCACCTGGCTGACTTCAGATAAGCCATTTGGCCATTCCTAGGTCTCCCACATCTCTCATTAAAAAGTTCCAATTTCAGAATTACATTCAGAATCTCAGAATCAGATGATACTTTAGAGATTCTATAGTCCAACAATCTCATTTAGTAAAGTTACTTACCCAAGGTCTTCTAGCTAGGAGATGATCATAAATAATAGAGAAGGGATAAGGTTTAAAAGAAATTGGGCAAATAATAGACTAAATATAATTGGGTAGGATTCAATATTTTTAACTATGGAGCACTTAGGAGTCTGTCGATGTCTATCACATTCAAATACCTATTAAGAGGCTGTTATATCGGCAGGACATGATTCTTAAAAGTATTTTATACTTTAGTGTTATGGCATAAAAATAAAACCTGTTATGAATATTTTTACAAGGCCAAGCTGTCTAGCTCTATGACCTTGACAAAGTTAACCTCCTTGATTTTTCTGTCTTTAAAGAGAGGATACTAAACTAAATCATATTTTAAAGTCTCATCCAGCTCAAAATCCTATGAATTTCATAGATCTTACTGTATTCCCTAAGTAGCTGTCATTAATACACCATATTATATATATCACTCTATCCATCTATCCACCCACTAAATCCTTTTATATTTTACCTTCCTTTTTTTGAGGTTTCTACTATTTTCTCCATCTTCTCATTTATTAATATATCTGTGTATCTTGGTACACACACACACACACACACACACACACACACACACACACCACCTACATATATAATACTCTTATTCTCTCTCTCAAAACTCTACTCTCAAAAAAACCTCCTCTCAAAGAAGGTTCAGAAATCCACTTACTATTCAAATGTATAAATGACTGCTATAATAAATTAAAAAGTATTTATTAAACCCTTACTATATGCTCACTACTGTGTGAAGCTCTGAGGTTACAAACAACAAAATACACAAGCCATGGTAAATAGAGAGCAAGGTGGACTTTGCGAATGGCTGGATGGAACATGAAGATCAAACATGGTCTGAATCTAGCATCTGAAACCAGCCAGAAAGACTGGACTAGGTAAGTTTGCACTCACCCAATCAAGATGATTGGGCCCTTGGATGGGATTTCCAAAGACAAGTGGATTAACTCCTCCAGGAATTCAGTTGTGGATTCTGGGAGGCAGTTTAATTATGACTTTTATGGTGGGGGATCAAAAACTTAATATCAAGGAATAAATTTCCTCATAACATTTCAGATATCAAACGCATCTCAGTGTCCTGGAAATCATTGTACATAGGAGTAAATAGTCTTATCCTTATTCCTAAACCTATTTTTATCTTTAAAGATCTTATACCACATTTTTTTACCTAGCGTTCTCTTTTTCTATGATATTTCCATCAGTCAAGAGATTAAGATTTGTGGACAAGTCACAGGGAAGAATATTAATGCTTCCCATATATTCTATCTTGACCTCTTGGCGGTTGCAAATCGGTCTAAGTATACTATTTAGGGTAGTGTAGGCATGAGGGAAAGAATTTAGAAGTGTGCTGTTAGCAAGAGGTGAAAAAAATAACTGACTACAGGCTTGGCTTGCTAATCAATAAAAAAGGCCTTATACTGAAAAGGGAGGGGGCTAGAAATAGATGATTATGTTTCCAAGGAGCTATTATAGAGTTAGCCGAAATACGGGAATAAGTAGCAATGTTCAATAATTCCCTGGAGACAAAGCCCAACAAAGGAGCAAGCAATAAAATAAAAATTAAAGAAAAAAAAACAACGAATCAAAAAATTGTGGTTTGAGGTGACTCTAAACAGAGTATGATATGGGTATCAAGATGAGGGAGAGATTCTTAAGCAAGAAAGAAAAACTGACCCCATAGATAATTCTAAGACTTACTTGACTGTTTAGGATGTGTAATTTTAATGCAGCACTGCAAAGATGAGTCATAATAATAATAAAAAGAATGACAATAAATGGATAAAGGGCAATAGAGAAGCTAGCATATATTAAGAAAATAAATTTACGTGGTGAAATTCAGGAAACAAAATGGGGAGCATGGTGAAAATCTTTTGGGTTAAGACCAGCAGAGCAAAAGATGCAAGCAAAATTATTAATGAGATTATTTTCTTTTCTAGATTCTTAGTTTGTCTGTCCCTACTTCAATCCACTTGCCACACAGACACCAAAGCCATTTCCCTAAAATGTAGTCACAATCATATTAACCTCTTACTCAAAATTCAGTGCATCTTTTAGATTTCCCTTCTGTGGATTTCCTTTAGAATCAAATATAAACCTCTTTTCTTCAATATGAGAAATTTATTAGAGAAGTAGAGTTGAGGAGCCATATAGATTTTTTGTAACTAATAGAGTTTGAAGAATCAATGATAAAATGTTGTATGTTTGTCTACTTCCTCATGTGAAATATAACTGAATTTCAGTGAGGAGGTCTTGATTAACATGTTGCCCCTAACACTTGCTATGTGACCTTGGACCAGTCACTTAACATTTCTTAGCTTGGGTTTCTACATCTATAAAATTAGGGGATTGGACTAGAACTCTAAGACCATTCTAGTGCTGACATTCTGTTTGGAAATATCTTCTTTTAAAAATTTCTAGTAGTATCACTGACAGTAAAGTAACAGACACATTTAAAATAAGTGTAATTATAGAATTGATGATTACTAAATTGGGGGTGGGGAAAAAACCTAGGTAGACAGACTGGATTCCTAAGGAACCAGACTTTAATAACTTTGAAGAATTTATATTGTGAAACATCTTTTATTCCAATGCCAAAATTATTGCCAAATTTCCCCCCTAGGTTTGACTATAAAATAATTTGATGGATTTTCAAAACACATATAAGAATTTATACACACAGATGACCAATAACTTCAGGGTGTCACTTCAGCATGCTCACTGGGAGAATACAATAGCTGCATTACCCCCAAACATTTCTTATTGGGAATTTTCTTAGGATCTGCCTCACATTCCTTGGAGTATATTTGATGGTGATAAGTCAAGCCTATAAATTGATTTTTTTGGACAGAGCCATGTCTGATGAATAAGGAAGGTGATCAATCTGAGTAAAACAGTTATGGTACAAAAAGAAAGGTGATTATAAATCAGTGAGACTGGGTTTCCTTGTGTGGCTCATAAAATGGCTCTGAAAAACCTGCAATGTAGATATGAAACATGAGAAATATATAAAATAACTAAATTTGCAGAGTGAAGAGACAGCTTCAGGGACAGACGGTGCTACAGAAATCAGAGAGATTCACCATTCACCATAGATCATAGGGTCAAAAGAGAAAAAATATTATAATGAACCAGTTATAAAATATGGTCTTATATATCAATATTCACATGTAGAAAGCATGGTTTTCCATTGAAAATAATCAAAGGTCCTGAGGACATGATAACCTCATTATATTCCTTCTTGTTTTGTCTGTGTCAAGAGTTCTATTTTCATTTCTAGGTATCATGTTTTAAGATGGAAAATGATAAACTAGAAAATATCCCAAGGAGAGCAACAATGATCTTGAAGAGCTTCTATGACATAATATGTCATAGAAAGACCAGTTGAAAGAAAGAGAGATTGCTTCACTGGAGAAAAAGAGACTCAGGAGTTTATGATAATTATCTTCAAGTGTTTGAAGGGTTGTTACGTGGAGGAAGCAGTAAGCATATCTATTTGTCCCCAGAGGGCACAACTGACAGCCATTGGTAGACATTGCAAAGAGACAGATTTAGGACTGATGTCAGGAAAATCTTGCTAGTAATTAAATTACTCAACTTCAGAATGGGTTGGCTCAGGTATTAGATATTCCTCCTCACTAGAAATCTTCAAGTTAACAAAGACTATATGACCACTTCTCAAGAATGCTGACAAGGGGATTCTCAACATTTGGATTGAATTCAGTGATTTCTAAGACTTCTTTGAACTCTGAGGCTCTCTGACTCAGATAGATTTTATGCCTCGAGGGGACATCAAAAATAATTTAGTCCAATCATCCTATTTCACATGAAATGAAGTCCCTCAGCTCTTGTATATTTTCATAAGGTCATATAAGCACTATCAAAAAAGTTGGATTCTTCTATTTATGGGTGCTTTATCTGCCTTCCAGAGCTGATTTAGAAGAAAATCTGTAAGCCGTTAAACACCAAACAAATTTGACTTTTCCTTTGTTTTTCTTCTTCTGAGTAGAGCCTATGAAAATGATTGGCCTTCCTCCTTCCTTCCCCAAAGGTTTGGGTATGAAAACAAAATAACTAGGTTTGGGTATGAAAAGGGAATGAAAATCAGGATGAAACAATCATTCAAAGAGTCAGAGACTCCTCACAATCAGAATTTGTTAATGACTTTAGTGAAGTAGTTTCACAGGGACCTTTGTCTTTAGATCAAATAAGATAATATGGCAAGTTCTTTGCAAATTAAATGCACTATATGAATACCTAGTATTACTAATACTATCAGAGCAATGATCTTGTTAATTTCCTATATAAAGGAAGACTGATATTGATTTAGCATTTACTAAATGTTTATTGAATTGAAAGAGATCTGAGAAGGGGTAGGAAAGGGCATATATTGTTTCATAAGAAATATCCTTTGAGTGTTCAATCATTAGAAAATTATATAATTAAATGTTTTTTAAAATTTTCTTATTTTACTAAAAATTTGTATTAACTGTTTCTTTTTGATAATGTAATCTTCTCTATGGAATTTTATTCAATATGACAATATCAAATAAATTATGAATGCCTACAAAGTTCCTGGCACTGTTATTCCGCATGGGACTATATAAGAGTAGCATTAAAATATGGCATCAGAAACTTCCTAGCCATCAGACCCTGGACAAGTCACTTAACCCAATTGCCTCGCCTTTGCTGTTTCCTGCCTTAAAACTGATTTTCTGATTGGTACTAAAACAGAAGGTAAATTGTTTTTTTAAAGAGTAGCATAGGATATAGTCTAATCTCATTCCCCTCCCCTTTCATGAGGAATTCATAACATTAAGCCAGCTTAGTGCATTAACTGACATCATCAAGGTGACTGCAAGTTCATGAATTGCTCAGCTATAGAAACTTGAAGTTATTTACAACAAATTCAGAGAAGGCAAATGATCTGCATCATTGGAATAAATGTTCATGATGATATATGATCATAGGTCCTTGAAAGACTAAAATTCTGTGCTGCAAATACAAATTGCAACATTTCTACATTCTAGAAACCATGTCTAGAGAGCTGGTCATCTCTTTTTAAGGAGATATTGCAGCAAGAGGTTAGAACATTGATTCTAACTTTAGATTCTAAACTAAACAGAATCTAAAATCTCATTCCCAAGTCATGGGTGAGTCTAGTGGTGGTTGTCCTTAATATACGAAGAGGACTAAAATGACATCACTGGTTATGTCTTCTGACACACATAATTGGATTTAAGTGGAGCAGAGTTGCATAAAGTCATCAGCCTCTCTCTTCTGGAGTCACTAAAGTCCAGTGGTAAGCCCAAGTCAAGATGAATGTTGATAGCTGATAATGCAATGAATGACCTTGGCTTTCATCACCTTCAAGGCAGTTAGAATAAATTATTCTCATCCTGTTTGTTGGATAGTTGAATGAAAGATGTTCTATAATGACAAAAGAATACATTCATTCATTTTACTATATATGGGTCACAATCCACACTTTTGCAGGGGGGACCCTATGATGTCCATACTATTATGAAATGAATTTAAAGTTACTTAGTTTATTTTTGCCAAAAAAAATTTAAAACCAACTTTATGGTTGAAAATGTTTTTACAATCGACTGGAAATATGAGGACACTTGCTGAAAACACATTTGGTCTGTTTAACCAATCATATGTACAGCATTGTGGTAGGCAAATGGAAGAAAGTCCAAGAAAAATACAGAACTCTTATGTAAGCCCATCTCTCTAATTAAGTGGACGTTTCCCTGCTTTGAACCAGGATCACCTTTTACTTGGGCTACTGCAATTGAGATAGCTTCATAAATGATCTCCCTGCCTCTAGTATCTCCTGTCTCCAATAATCGTTCATACAACTATAAAATAGATACTTACAAATGATGCCTCTTCCCTGATCAAAAAAAAAGATATGTGGCTTTCTGCTGATTCTATGACAAAATCCAAACTCTTCTCTTTATCACTTAAATTCATTCATGAGTAGACCTAGACATTTCACATTATTGTCTCTCTTGAACTCTATAGTCCAGAAAAATCAACCTTCTTGCTATTCACCCATCATGACATTTCCTTTCTCACATATGTCTTTGTGTAAATATTCCCCATGCTTGTTCTCCTGCCTCATATCTTCCTCTTTGAATCTACAGCTCCATTTGAGGAAGGAGTCAGCATGTGACTGTGATGTGGAGTTAGAGAACTGAGGTTGAAATTCTGGTTTTGCTACTAAATATCTAGTATACTTTGGACAAGTTAAACTTCTCTGTGCCACATCTGTATAGTGAGGAGATTGGCATCTCTAAGATCCCTTCCAGCTCTAAGATATAGTCCTAAGGGTCTGTCTTCTTTGTCAGGCCTTTCCTAAAACCCTCATTATTAGCACTTGCCCAAATCCTGAAATTACTTTGTATTTTCAATGAATATATTTTATATTTATCTTCTGTTTACATGCTGCTTTCCTTTGGTAAAATGCAACATTCCTGAAAGGAGAGGATAGTTTTATCTTAATATTCTTAACAACTCACAAAATGCTCAGCACCCTTGTTGTTGTCCTTTAGATCTGTGATTTCATTGGAAACTTGCATTGAGCAAACTCCTTCTACCAATGCAAATCTGTAAGTGTTCTTTATCATATATTTTCAGAGGGTTGCCTAGAGAACCAGGGGTTTTATAGACAGTATATGTTAGAGATGAAATTATCCCTGGTGTTCCTAACTGTGAGATCTACTCAGTATCTACTATTCTAGCTACAATGCTTCTGGTGCATAATAAGTGCTAAGTGTTGAATTTCATTTTGATAACAGTCTTGAGTGTCAAATTCAAAATTCAGAATATTGTTTTCACAAAATTCCAGAATTTCAGAATGGGAAGGGAGTTCTGTAGCTATCCAATCCAATCATTGCCTTAAAGAAAGTCCCATTCTATAACATATCTGATAATTATATCCTACACTTGAACATCTTCAGTGAAGGGAAAACTATAGTCCTACCTCCCACGGCAATCTATTCCAATTCTGGATGGTTCTACTTTTTAGAACACTTTCCTGACATCAAGTTCAAATTTTTTTTTCTTTTCACTTTATCCTCACTGCTCTTGGTTCTGCTTTCTGGGAACAAGGATCTTCCAGATGAAAGCATTTTCAGTATTTAAATATAACTATCATTTCATACATGAGTCTTCTCTTCTCCAGATCAAGCATCCTAAGCTCCTTTACAACATTTTCATGTGTACAGGGTATTCAAGGAAGACACTAGGACCTCTGGTATGAGGGCATGCCAAGCCCTTTCCTGGGGTGTTTTTCTCCTTTGGTGTTCAGTGAATAAAGCATCCATCTCTTATCAGTGGCTCCAAGAAATTGTAGCATGTGCATCAGCTACATCTGTTAAAATGTCCCAGGAGATGGGTTAAATCAGGTAACCAATAGGCCTCAAATTCATCAGTATTTCATCTTCTACCCCAGGTATGTGAAGACTTTCCCACCAGAGGGGGCCAATGAGAACAAATTATCCTAACTGTCCTGAAGATCACAAAGCAGGTGGTAAGGAGCACGTGGAGACATTGAAGAAGCCAAGGTGATCCACTGCACCCAGAATTATCATCAGTTATCTTCCCATTTGTTTTGCCATTGGACTTTAATGACTGAAAGATAGAATGAGGCAGATGATTTTTGGTAATTCTTGCCTTAAACCCAATTTATGCATGAGTCAAAATATATCACCAGAGACATTATTTTGGTTCTCTTCATGTACAAAGGACAACAACCAAACAAAAAATTTTCATGTGACTTGGTATTGTGGTTCTTTATCTTTTTGGTTGCTCTCCTTTGCTTGTTTGCCATTGCCTCTCTTCACTAAATTGTGGTGCCTAGAAGTGAACACACTACTCCAATTATGGTCTGAATAGAATAGAATATGGAGTAAAAAATCTATAAGTCAATAATCAACCATTTACTCTGTACTTACTCTTTAGTAAGCACTGGGCCAGGTGTTTGGAATACAAGTACAAAAATGAAACAATCTATTCTCAGACTATACAGTCTACAAAGAGAGATAGTGTATATATAAATAATTATAGATAAAATAAATGCAAAGTAATTATTTTTCAGAGAGTAGATATTAGAAGCTGTTAGGATTATTGAGTATTGAGAGAATTTAAGAATTCAAACATATCATTTCAAATTGTAAGTGAATAGGGAGAGAATTCTAGTCATGAAAGACAGCCACAGAAATGGGAGTAAGATGTCATGTAAGGCATAACAGAAGAAACATTTGGCTTTACCATTGAGTATAAGAATGACTCTACTATGTAAAAACATTGGAAAAAGTGGAAGCTAGGTTAATAGAGTTCTTGAACTGGAGTCAGGAGGGCCTGATTATAAATCTGTACTCAGATACTTCCTAGCTGTATGACCCTAGCCAAGTCATTTAACCCTGATTGCCTTGTTCATACTAGCTCTTTTGCTTTGGAATCAATATTTGTGCCAAATCTAAGACAGAAGATAAATGGCTGAAAAAATTTAAAAAGGCTGGAAAAGTAGATTGGGGACAAGTTGTAAAGGGCTTTAACTGTTTCAGTAACCTGTATTTTGATCCTAGAGGCAATAGAGAATCCTTTAAATTTGAGTAGGAGTGACATGGTTAGATCTTCACTCTGGGAAAATCACTGACAGCTCTGTAGAAGATAGATTAGAGAGGAACAGAGACCAATCAAGGGATTATTTCAGTAGTCTAGGTGAATGATTCTTTATTCCTCAAATTCTGGGGATGTCATTATTTCTGTAAACTATATTTCTCTTAATAAAGCCTAAGATCAGATTAACTTAAAACATAACAAAATGCAGCCTCATTTTGAGCTTGCATTCCACTAAAATTCTTGAGATCTTTCTTTCAGGTAAATCAGTGTCTAACCGTACTTTCCTCACCTTCCTCACCTACTAGTGAAGGTGATATTTTGAACTCTCATCTCTTTATAAATTTCAAATTAGTATAAGTTCCCAGATGAGGCATCATCAAGAAAGGTTGTATTATAACATACCATGAATTCAGGGGATTTTCATTATATCTTATGGTGAGGGTAATGTTTCAATTGCGTTACCAAACATTATTTTCTCTGCTTGCCCAGATATCTAAGCAAGGGGAATTTTGCCACATAGCAGCCACTGTTCGAGGAGACATTAATATAGAGAATGAATTTAAAGAGGTAGATGATTCAGGAGGTTATAGTACTGGAGTTGGGAGTCAGGAAGATTTGAATTCAAATCTTACCTCAATCACTTTAACTCTGTCTCAATTTCCTCAATTGTTTCTTTTTTTAAAATCCAAAGATATTTTATTTTCCAAGTTACATGGAATAAAAATTTTCAACATATATTTTTTCCAAAATTATAAAATCCAAACCATCTCTCTCCCTCCCTTTCCTCTCATAACTTGGAGAGGGTAAGCAATTCGATCTGGACCATACATGTATTATCGTGTGAAACACTCTTCCATATTGGTCATTATTGTAAGAGCACATCATACAAAACAATGCCTCAAATTAAAACTATAAATACACTTATGTGAAAGATAATATTCCACATCCATCCAATGCCAATAGTTCTTTATCAGGAAGTGGACAGCATTCCCCTGTCATAAGTCCTTCAGAATTATACCAGATCATTGCATTTTGAGTAGCCAAGTTTTTCACAGTTGATCATTGCACACTATTACTACATGCTCTCAAATTTCTGATTATTTTGCTTTGCACCATTTTGAAATTATCTTGCTTATCATTTTTATAACAAAAATAAAAATAAAAAAATTGCTGGATTCAAGTAAAGATTTGTCTTCGCACTCAGACAACTCCCAAATTACAACGGTTTAGTTTCTACCCAAAGGGCAAGAAATCCAGAGTTTTCAGAATTCTCCCCTTAAGGGAAGACGCTAGAAGTAAAAGAATAGATTAACAGGATGGGACACAGTGAATCAAAGGAAATAAATCTTTTTATTAGCATAACTAAGCACATCCTCAGAAAATGGGGAGTAAAAATTAGTAAAGAACAGCTCACTAAATTTCTTGATGTTATTCAAAATTGTAGCCTGTGGATTCCCTTAGAATTCTGGCAAAAAGTTGGCAATGATTTGAAAAATTATCATACTGAGCATGGATAAGAACAAGTGCCAGAAAAATTTTCATCAGCTGCTGAAAAAGCAATTTTGTTATCTGGTCAGAATGCAGAGAATAAAATCTTTAAGGTTTCAGTGTTAGAATCAGAGGAAGAGGAAAAGGCTCATTGTAAATCAAACCAGAGCTTTAAAATCCAAATGAAAAAGCCACTAGCAGCGGATCCTCCTCCACCTAAAAACATCTCTTCAAAAGAGGAAAGAGAGATAAAAGCAGAGGAGCCTCTGCCACTTGGAGCTCCAGCTCCACAGCCATAGACCCCGAACATAGGTTTTAAAGGAGCCCTAAAAAATTCTCGGAAGGACGGAGACATATCATTCTGTTTTTCCAGTTATTTTTAGAGCAGATGAATTGGATGATGATGAAGAAGTAGCTCCCACATGGGAGCCTCTTCCCTACAAAATGTTAAAAGAAATTAAGACAGCTTGTGCTTTATATGGTCTTGCTTCTCCATACACTTTAACTTTTGTGGAGACTTTAGGGGGGATTGGGATGACCCCCTTTGATTGGATTCAGACCTCAAGATATTCCCTTTCCAAAGGGGACTACCTTTTTTGGAAATCAGAATTTGATGAATTGGCGAAACAGAAGGCAGCCATTAATAAGAAAAGGTGTGGATCATAAAAGGGGGTCAGAAGAGGAGTCCCAGATTTTCATCTATTTAAGACTCTGTTTCTCTTATTGGCCTCCCACAGGGGAGCCAGGGAACATACCTATACATGACGAGGAAAACTCTCTCTCTTTGTTCTCATATTTTACTTTTAACAGTTGCTAAGGTCATTTACCTCAGAATATTGTATATCTAAACTATTCCATTGATTTACTACAGTATTTCCTAGCCAGTACCAGATTGTTTTGATGATTACCACCTTACAGTACAGTTTGAGATCTGGAACTGCTAGTCAACATTCCTTCACTTTTTTTCATTAATTCCCCTAATATTGACTTTCTGTTTTTCCAGATGAATTTTGTCATTATTTTTTCTAATTCTATAAAATAATTATTTGGCAGCTTAATTTCTGTGGCATTGAATAAGTAAATTAATTTTGGTAGAATTATAATTTTTCATATTAGCTCTGCCTACTCAGGAACAATTAATATTTTTCCGGTTATTTAGATCTGACTTTTATTTGTGTGAAAAGTATTTCATAATTGTGTTCATGTAATTCCTGTGCTTATCATGGCAAGTAGTTTCTCAGGTATTTTATATTATCTGGAGTTTTTTAATTCCTTCAATTTCTTTTTCTTTTCTTAGTGCTAAAGCTAGCATTTGTAATACAATATTAAATAATAGTGCTGAAAATAGGTATCTTTGCTTCACTCCTCATCATATTTGTAGAGAACCAGGTTGACAAATTATTCTATGGGTCATGAACCAGGATTAGAGGAATGATTCTGGGATCAGAAGGGTCACCAACAGACTGACAGACACTTAGCCCTCTTATTGATCAGTGAAAAAGTTTATTGATTTCAAGTAGCTATTTATAGATGGTTGGATCAGGCAGAGGGATTAGATCACTCCTGATGGAAGTCAGTGATTAATGGGATGGAAACAATGGATCTAAATTACCTAGGCGGCTTTGATCAGTTTTCTATAAGTGATAATTCAACATGTCAATTCAACTTGTCAATGTGTGACCCAGCTTTTTTACAGAACACTGTATGTTCTCCCAGAATTTCTTGGAAGAACATTCAGCATTTTTGGGAAAAGGAGGGGTTGAATTCTCATGCTTGAGGAGTAAGCTTACATGCCTGGCAATTCCTAAGCTATAGCTACCTAGAGACCTTGCAAACTGGGTTATGTTGGGCATTCCACAGCTGTGCTGGATGGAAGCCTCTGCTCTTCTTAAGCTGTTCCCACATCTGCTCCTTTTCTATTTAAATCAGACAAATGAAGCTGGAGTAAGTATATGCTTGATACCAGTTTTTGCTTTCTGAGGTGGATGCACTTGATGCGGACTAAAAATGAAAGAGACGGAATAAGGATGAATATTCCAATTTCTACCAGAGGAAAAATAACTTTTTGGTATGGTGTTAATTCTTTTAAAGCACTTGTAAGTGCTTTTTATTAAAAAGACTTCTAACTTAGACCCAGTGCAGATGATATTTGCTGATATTTTTAGGTCAATATTACTTATCATTTTAAGGAATGGTCCAATTATGATTGCTTTCTAGTATTTTTAAGAGGAGTGGAAATTGTATTTTGTTGAAGGTTTTTTCTGTGTCTATTGATAATCATGTGATTTCTATTATTTTGGTTATTAATATGGTCAATTATGCTGATAGTTTTCCTAATATTAAACCAACCCCGAATTCCTGATATAAATCCCACCAGGTCATAATGAATGATCCTTGTGATATATTGTTGTAATTACCTTGCTAGCATTTTATTTAAAATCTTTGCATATGTATTCATTAATAAATTGTCTTACAATTTTTTTTCTGTTTTTGCTTTTCCTGGCTTAGGTAATAGTACTGTATTTGTGTCATAAAAGGAATTTGGTAGTATTTCTTCTCTGCCTATTTTCCCAAAAGAGTTTATGCAGTATAAGGATTAATTGATTTTTTTTAATGTTTGGTCGAATTCATTTGTTAATCCATCTAGCTTTGGAGGATTTTTTTCTGTGTGTTCATGGATTGTTAAATTCCTTTTTCTGAGATAGAACTATTTAAGTATTATCTTTCCTCTTTTGTCCTACACAGTTTCTATGTTTTAAATATCCTTCTATTTCACTTAGTTGTCAGATTTATTGGAATATAATTGGGCAAAATAGCTCCCAATGATTCCTTTAATTTTCTCTTCATTGGTGATGAATTGACCCTTTTAATTTTGGATACTGATTATATGATGTTCATCTTTCCTTTTCTAAATCAAATTAACCAATGCCCTATTTGTTTTTTTTTTTTATAAAACCAACTCCTAGTCTTATTAGTTCAATGGTTATTTTGCTTTCAATTTTATTAATTTTACCTTTAATTTTTAGGATTTCTAATTTATTTTTTAATTGAGGATTTTTAATTTGTCCTTTTTCTAGTTTTCTTAATTTGCATGCTGAATTCATTGGTCTGCTTGTTCTCTATTTTGTGGATGTAAACTTTTAGAGATGTATAAAAATTTCTTCTAAGTATTGCTTTGACTATATCCCATACATTTTGATATGTTATCTTCTCATTGTCATTTTCCTTAATAAAATTATTGTTTGTTTCTATAATTTGGTCTTTGACCCATCCCTTTTTTATCATTAGATTATTTAGTTTCCAATAAATTATTTGTCTTTCCATGATACCTTATTGATTATATTTTTATTGCATTACAATCTAAAAAGAATGCATGTATTACTTCTGATTTTATGAATTTGGTTGTGAATTTGTTATGCTCTAATATATGATCAATTTTTACATAAGTGCTATGTACTACTGAAAAGAAAGTATATTCCTTCCTAATCTCATTCAATTTTTCTCTAGACATATATTAGTTCTAAGTTTTCTAAAATTGCATTTAATTCCTTCACTTCTTTCTTGTTCACTTCTTTCACTTCACTTCTTTCTTGGTTCTATTTATTGTTTTTTTTAAAAATGATAAAGGCTGATATAATGAGGGGAATTAGTATTTTAATTAAAGCCATGCTGATAGAGATAAATCGACCACACGCCTGGCTAAGATCTATTCAAAATGCCCACCAGTACCTATCTCCTTCCATCTTGTCTGTCTCGTACACCAGTGAGCCCTCTCAGTTAGCCAAAGAGGAAGTTCAAATCCACTTCACCATATTTAAAGCCATCCCTCACCTTGAAGACGTCATCTAAAACAGGAAACCTGTTGGACCACGGGAAATGTTGTTCCAAGGTCCCCCACATGTCCACAGGAAGTTTGTCAAACACTGCATATCTTGAGGCTCAATACTTCCAAATAGAACCCCAGTAATTCTAAATAACACATTATCTAGTTCTGAAAGAGGGATGTTGAGGTATCTTTTCAGTATAGATTTAGTGTCTATTTCCTCCTGGAACATTTCATTTCTCCTTGAAAAATTTGGAGGCTTATATCATTTGGTGCATACACATTTAGTATTGATATTACTTCATTGTTTATGTAAGATATAATTTCCTTTTTATCTCTTTTAATTAGACCTATTTTTAAAAATATTTTCTGAAATCATGATTGTAACTCCTTTTTCTTTTTACTTCAGATGATGCACAATAAATTCTAGTCCATATCCTTACCTTTACTTGGTTTGTGTCTCCTTGCCTCAAATGTGTTTCTTGTAAATAACATGTCTTGAAATTCTGCTTTTTAATCCACTCGTCTTGTCACTTCCATTTTATAGGAAAGTTNAGATGATGCACAATAAATTCTAGTCCATATCCTTACCTTTACTTGGTTTGTGTCTCCTTGCCTCAAATATGTTTCTTGTAAATAACATGTCTTGAAATTCTGCTTTTTAATCCACTCTTCTTGTCACTTCCATTCTATAGGAAAGTTCATCCCATTCACATTCCCAGTTATGATTACCAACTGCATATTCCCCTTCATCTTCTTTTTCCCTTTTGATCCTGCTCTTTCTACTTTTACTCTGTCCCTCCTCACAAGTGTTTCACTTTTAATCACCATCTTTTACTTCCCCCTCCCTTCCATTAACCCTCTCTTGTCTTATTCCCCTTCTCTTTCTTTATAGGGTAAAGTAGCATCCTATACCTGAATGAGTGTGGATGTTATTCCCTTTCTGAGACATTTCCAATGAGAGTAAGGTTTAAGCATTGTCTGTCACCACCCTCATCCTTGCTTCCAATTCAATAGTTTTTCATGCCTCATTAGAATAGATAATTTATCCCATTCTCCCTTCCCTTTTTTCTCAGTGCAATCCTCTTTTTTATCCCTTGATTTATTTTTCACATGTCATATTATTCTCATCAGAATAATTAGCTGCTCTAATAATACTAAAAATTTTTAAGAATTACAAATATCATCTTTTGATGTAGGAATGTATACAGTTTGCTGCTATTTTTTTTCTTGCATTGCTTTCATTTCTCTTCCTCATTTTTCCGCTGCCTCTCTTAATTGATTATTGAAATCCTTTTTGAGCTCTCCCAGAACCTAAGACCAATTCATATTTTTCTTTGAAGTTTTGTCTTTATTTGAATTCCTTTTACTGTCCCATTCTGTGTCTTTGCCTGACTCTTCTATGTCACCATAAAATTTTTCTATAATTAGGGTCTGTTTGCTTTTTTTTTATTTTTGTTCATTTTCTCAGCCTTTTTCTCAAATTTTACTTTTCTCTCAAAGGTTGGCTTTATGATAAAGTTTCTTCCTAGGGTAGAGGGACATTGTTTAAGCTTTAGATTTTACTTGCTGCTACCCTTAACTCTATTTCTGGGTTTCTGCAAATTTCAGGTCTTCTGAGTTGGTGTAATGGCCTGGAGGTTGAGAGCTCTGAAAGTCACCTCCCACTGCCAATTCAATAATCCACTGGGTCTGCTGATGCTACCATGAGCACTGAACTACTCTGTTCTGGAGTTCAGGCTTTGGCAGGGGCTTTTCACCTCACACTAGGCTTAATGTGGTCAGGCATACTGTGGATTCCTTTTCCCTGGGGCTTGTAACTTTACCCCTTGGGGGTGGGGGGGAGGTGAGGTATATATGAGATTGCTCTGCCCTTGAGTTAGGCAGGCTTTCAGTGTCTGGTGTTTGGCTTGGGCCCAAGTTTGGAACCTGGAACAGTAGATGTGGAGTGGTGGGGCTTGCTGTTGGCTTGTGCTATTACTCCTTGGTGAGACCTCCTGTAGGCTGTGCTCCCCTCTTACCCAGTGAACCAGACCCTCATTATCTACATTTTAAGCTGTTTTCTGTATGTGTTGCTTCATTCCATCCTCTTGTTGGTTCTTTCACTCAAGTATTCATTTTGAGGCATTATTTTGAGAATGATTGGAGAAGATTCTCATAGTGGTTTGAGCTTTCTCTATTTCTACTCTGCCATTTTCGCTCCACACCCAGAAGTCACTTATTTCATTTGCTTAAAACAAAGATAATTATATGATCTAGGCTCTCCCAAACTTAGAGAGGTGATGTGATGATGAAAAAATGACATCTGCACAATGTTTTGCTAATCTCAAAAGTCTCTATAAAGCATAAGTAACTAGTGGTACTATTTGGTCATGATAACCACAGAAGTTAAGAATAATATTTGCCTCTCCTCTTAAACTAGAAAAAACACCCAATTTCTTGTCATTTTTTATTATGCTGTGTCACTTTTATCTCCCATCCATGAAGCATGAAAACCAAGGACTTGAATAAGACGCAGACTGAATTGTGCATTTTCTTCCTTCATTTCAGGAATCAACATGCCTCCAGGACCTTGGCAATATATGTTCTCATGAATAATAATTTTGTCCTGGTATGCTATTTCTCAGCCTTCATGTTCAAGGCTGGCACAGAGGCATTCAAGATATGCCCTTAAGAAATAGCTGTCTTCTTTAGTTCTCACTGCAGTAATTTCATCAAACATTTCTTCCTGCAGTGTCTATGACACTAAGGGGCATCACAATCTTCTACCAAGTGGATGGTTTTATTTTCCTGACTGTTCATACTGTTATCCTTAGTATGACACTATTTCCTATCTGATCCACAAAAAAATCAAATTTGCACCATCTTGCAGATCCCCAGCATCGGTGCTATTCTTCTTCCCTAGAAGACAAAGGGTTAACTTAAGGGTCAAATTTCAAAGTCCAAAATACAAAATAACTTATCCTTTAGAGGATGACTGCTGGTGGTTAGGAATTAGCTATATAGTCTCCAATGAAAAATGGTAAGACTTCTACCTCCTTTCTATATTGTTCAATTCTATAAACTACCTCCCTTTAGTCATGAGTTTTCTGTGCATTATCTCAGAATCAATATCGGTTAGTAGGGTCATTGGTCCGAAAAAGCCAAATGTGGGAAGTATGAAATTCTTGCATCTTGAGGTTGAAACAAGCCCCACTTTTTTCCCCATCCTCTAGTAACCTGGAAATCAGAAGGAACAGCATAGATATAAAACTCCAGTAAGAGGAATGCTAAATATGTTTTCATGATATCCAGCACCTTTCCACAATATTCCACATGAACTAAATTAATATTTGCAATATGTCTAACATAGTTGATCTATAGCTTCTGAAATTCTGCTTTAATGATTGTAATTACATAGTATCTATATTCTAGGTATTGACTCTATCCTCTATAATAATATTATTCCCTATACAAGCCAAGATTTTGTATTGATTATTCTTCCTATAATTATGTTAAGTAGGCCAATCTCTTTAGGGTAGAGTAAACTACTCTCTGAAATAGGACTCAATTCACCCTCACATAGTAAATTTCTAACTCAACAGTAGAACTACCCTACTCTCCAAATAATGACTGTGTAACTCTTCAGTTCTCAAATTCAGGTAGAAAAGGAAAGGTAAGTAAAAGTTATTTTCTCTTTTGCATGTGAGAAAGTAATAATCTAACCATGGTTGGAGATTAAATATTGAGACTTGGTATCAGAGGACTTGGGTTTCCATCCTGTCTCTGATGTTTTCTATGCCAATGTTTTTTTACTTCTGTATACCACATTGCCTCTAGGTCATTAGTCAATCTTTTTTCATCTCAATTGCAAATCATTACTTATTTCATGGCATTTTATATTTCTGTTGCACTTATCATATTAATGTTCAGTTATGTTTAATTCTGAACTGTTTATCTTATCCTTGCCTTTTTCCCATGGTTAACTCCTAGAACGTAGAAACCCTATTTACTTCATCTTTGAAAAGGGCATAACAAAATGACAAAATTATTAGACTTGGAATTCAAATCCAACCTCAATAATGGAGCTCAGGGCAAGCTACTTATCCATTTAAAGGTCAAGTTTCCTCAGTTGTAAAATGGGAACAGTAATTTGTGCAGAAATTACTTCTTGTAAAGAAAGTATTTTACAAACCTTCAGGAGAGCTTTATTTTTTGCATCTCCCTGAGCATCTAACAGTACCTCAAACATATTATGTTTTTAATAAATGTTTGTGCTATGAATAAATGATTGAATATGGCTTTCCTTGGATAATATTGCTTTGAATTGATGGTGTCCCTTAGTACAATCTTGAAATGAAAGGTATTGTATTTTCTTAGGTACCTAATTTTCAAAAGTTGCAATTGAAAGACTTTTCAAACAATAGCAAATTGTTTTACACTGTAATGCTCTGTGCCTTGGTGAATTCTAGTTGCTTTAATGTCAAAATACAAAGGAGAACAAAGCAGTCTTGCAATCCAAGGATTGGGGAATGAGCAGAGTGGCACCATGGTGTTAATTCCAAAGCACTATAAATGGTTTGCATTAAGCTGAACTAGGGAATTCTGCAAAGAGGAATAACCTTGTCAGATGTCTTTCTGTGACTAAGAAAAACAACAAAGGGGAAATCAGATAAACAGAGAATTCATTTTTACAAGATGCTTACCAAGGAATTACATAGTTGATAAGACAGGGGAGAGAAAACTCCCCCTACACATTACTTACTTTGTCTATTTTACCCAAACAATTTAAAATAAAACAGTAATCAAAGGGATCATTTTTTGTAAACTCCTGGGGTTGTTTCTTTCTTTCATTCTTTTTTTTTTTGACATGATGTGAACTTGTCTTCAACTTTTTATACTCCCTTGATTGAGAAAAGGAGAAAATTAGAATACCAGTGACTGTGTGTGTGAAATATTCTCAGTGTTATCAGCAATTCTGAGGCTTTCTGAATGACTGAGAACAAGTATGGGATCATAGAATAATTTAATATGACACATGTCTATTAAGTACCTACTATGTGCAAAGCACATGTTTAAAGCAAATGAATGAACACCACTGGGAATCCCAGGTGGGGGAATTTTAAATTAATACCTGCAGTGTTCTACTGCCAAGGTTGCCATTCTACATAAATACACATGTAAAGGGGAAAGAATTTGACTGAATGTCTGCATCTTTTCCATATCTCAAAGGCTTTGACAGTATTAGCACATTGTAAAGAGCAATTTTTTCTTTCTAATTATTTGCTTTCTCCTCTGCTTTCTGTCCTTTAAGTTAACTTGACACAAAGCTTCTGATAAATTGAAAATAACTTTGTTCTTTTAACACTTAGCTAGAAGAAAGGAAATAACAATCTAATTATTTTAAGGAGACTTCCTGATCAAGAGTATGACTTCCCTTGTGATTGTGATTATGACTAGCTCATAAAGGTTAATAATGAATCACACTCTAAATCACCATATACAGGCCACTAGTTCCAATACTAGGTTGCAGAACACAAATAAGTTAAACGTTCCAAATCCTAGGAGCCTGTGATGATGATTCAAAGCTGGAAGGAAATGGGTTGGAATGAAGAGAGCATCAGATTGGGAAGAAAGAGACTTGACTTAAAGTCCCAGCTCTGCTATCAATTAGCCATGTGATCCCAGACAAGTCATTTCACCTCAGTGGTTTTCTCCCTGGGAAAATAAGAGCTTTTAACTAGATAATAACCATGATGAGGATGAGGATGGAAAATGGTAATGATAAGCAGCACAAGAACACTTTGAGAGGTAGAGCTCCTGGGGTGCAGGAAGACCTATTTTCAAGTTTTCCCTCTGACATATAATGACTTTTGACCTTAAGCAAGTAACTTAAACTCTAGGATTCCCCCAAGTGAACCTCTAAATTGGACAAGGATTGCAGACCTACATTGTTTCCTCCTCCAAAAGTCCTTTCACCAATGAAATCAGAAATACTGAAAATGGGAAATCAAAAATAATGATTTAACATTTACAAAACCTTGTCCTTAAAGCAGTTTTAGTAAAAGAATTTGGAACTAACCAACGAGGGTTCAGTGCTCAGGAGCACGGTGTAGCCTATTCTGCCTAATCCATTGACCCACATGGAAACTCAGTTAGGCTGCTTGGAGGTATTCACAATGGAGAATTCTGCTTTTTCTTTCTGAGCATGCACACCCATTTTATGATTCTTTCCTTTCCATTTACTGTGTAGCACAGAGCTTATCTATTGATAAGCCGTGGAAACAGAATCAAATGTGCTTTTTTAAAAGCACCAATTTAATATATACAAAACAACAAGAAGATAAATGGAAAGAACACTTACACACCAAAAAGTATTAAAAGTAAATATAATCTTTTAAAGATCAAGCAGGACTTGAACAAAGAGAGATAAGAAGACACATTGCACATAAACAATTAGTACAACTGATTGATACATTGAAACACTGTTTTTCCTCTACAAAAAATACTATTAATCCTCTTAAAACCTCTCCCTCTACTACCTTCCCGGTTACTATAGAGGGCAACACCATCCTCCCAGTGCCTCAGGCTTATAACCTGGGAGTCATTCTGAGTTCTTCACCATCTCCCACTCCTACATCCAAGTTGTTGCCAAGGTCTTTGCAACATCTACTGAACACATTGTAAGATTTAAAATTAATATCAATAACTCCAAGTATTATATTTGTAAAGTTTATTAATAATCACTTGAAGTAGAAAGAAAATAAACTAAAAGAAATAGTTCTAACCTAATCATCTAACAAAAAATAAACCCATGTGAGTAAGTTCTCTGGTCTCTCCAAAAAGCCTGCTTTAACATGCATGATTACAGGAAGAGAGAGGGAGGGACAGGACTACACAAAACTTATATCCTCCCTACTTCAGCATGTGACCTGAGAAGGAAAGTGGGATGCTGGGAATTGGAGTCCTGGGAAGTAGATTCTAATAACATAATCCCTCCTGTGATTCCAATGGAAAATGAACATGTAGAAATCTTCCAGATTTACATGCCTAGTTTCCCCATGGAATCAGTACACATAACTAACATATATCTCTAAAGATCTTTAACTAGAGGTACATACAATATTGCACTATCTCAAGGGAAATTACAATAATTTGGGGGCAAAAGGGAAAGAAAAGAGAAAGAAAACAAAACTAATGATTGCTAGGCACATTGACAAAAAGCCAATTAGGGGGCTGTCCCTTTTGGCATAAGAGTTTACATTAAAAATAAGTGCATTTAACCCCCCATAGTACAATTTCATTACATCCCAAAGTTCATTCTGGATCCTTTGATGCAGTGTGAGGTTTCTGCAGGCATCTCCAAACAGTTCACTTTCTTGATTCAGGGAGGCAGCAAGCTTCTTATCCTAAAATTACTCTCAAACAAGAAAATTTTTTATAAATCTAGAATTTTATGGCAACATACAATCCCCCTGAGGAGGGTGTTGCCCAACACACAGATCACCCAAGTATACATGGCTGAGTTATGAGATATATGAATCAATTGTTAAGAGGAAGTCAAAAACATAAAACATAAAAAAACAAAGAGAAGAAAAAAATCAAAATTAAATAGTTTATAAAAATTCTGAGTAAGGAAGAATAAGCCCATAGCAGATCCTTGAATCAGGTCCCAATAAAATGATATATGTCCCACAAGTCTGTAGGACCATTGCAGCAATTTGTACTTACCCAATCAGCAGCCAGGACTACAGAAAATTGTCACACTATAAGAAATCGAAAAGGGACTAGATTCTAGTAGCAAATAGGAAGTATCATTCCCTTGTCTTATTTTACCTTTGCTCTCAGGGATAGGGGAGCCAAAATTGTAGCTAAGCTGATGTACTTTGTCTGAATCTGGCACAGGGAAATTCTGCATCTGACATTGTCAAACAGCCTCTTCCTTGAACCTTAAAACAAGTCCTCTTTCTTGGCACAGATTTCATCAAACCCATCACAATTGGTTGGTCTTCTTGACCTCTTGCTTCTTGGCACTGTATAATGGCTCTTTTGTGATCCCCTTCTCCTGGAATCAGATATAATCATTAATCAAAGTCCCATAATATTAAACAATCAATGGCATATTTCCATGCCCAAGCTTTTGAGTATGCATTAATATTAGGGCTAATGGATATTGTAAACTTATATTAGTGCAAAATTAAAAAAAAATTAATACTGGTAACATGTGCTTCAAGTACAAAAAATGAGAGAGGAAAGAAAATTCAAAAATCCTATTGTACATACAAGGAAAAACAATAATATTTTTTAATCAAAAATATATCATTTACAATCAATGATATACTGTGTTTGCCAAGGAGAGGTACAATACAAAGGTTTCTAGCCCAAAAATGAGATCCATTTCCTTTTTAACTTGGCCATGATACACAGTGTGAGTGCAAATGATTTTCACCAAGTTATAGCTTTTTAAAGCAGTAGTACCTCAGCTAATGTACATTTCAAAGAAGTACCAAAATCCCCAAAATCATAATAGCCCATTTAATGACAATAGCAAACAAACCTGTTATCATTAGGATTCACATGCATTACTGTGTGACATTTAAAAAAAAACTTTGAAACTCATGTATACTTGTCACAGTTCTCCAGATCTAGTCAATTTTCAACCTTGGCTGAGGTATTTTTTTAACAAAGTCTATTACTGCCATCATTCCAAAATTTTGCAGGAGAGCCCAGAAAAAACACAAACCTCTGTACTGCTGATGAAAATATTTTGGGTCTAAAATGTCACCAAGAATCTAGATGATTTTGGAGAAAGGGTAGAGTAAGCTGAAGAGTTACAAATATAAAAACCATCCAGAAGCCAGTAGGCTCCATGGGAAATGCTCCCTCTCAGGAGCCATCCAGAGGTACCACACCCACTAGAAAACCTTCCCACCTTCTGGATGAGATTGTAACAGCCACAAAAGGCATGTCTTTATATGTCTCATCTATTACATTTTTATAAATATCGAGGTGGGGAATATAACAGTGCTATTGCTCTTCACTTCAGCTACTAAATGGACCCTTACTTCTTGTTACAAACAACTCAAATGTAAGTAAATGATCAGTCAGAGGTGCTGGTACTACCTCATAAATGATCTAAAAATCATTCATGAAGACCCATTAAAATCAATTTAAATTTTTAGATTGTTAAATTCTCCAAAGGTTGTATACAGGTTGTAACTAACTTGATGAAATCCATCCATCATTATCTATGTAACAATTAGCAAAGGCAAAAAGGAACAAAAGGCTGTTTAAGCAACATGTGACCTTTGAGGGATCTGGTGACAAATCCAGCATCTATTAGGACCTATGGTTTTGCCATGGAAAAGGGTTTGCGCAAGTTGTTTATGGACTTTTACAATGGTATTTTCCCCAGTCCAGTCATATGGGGAGGTACAAATAAAGACAATGTAACAGAACATATAGCTAAATGGTCAAAACACAGTAATAGAAAGTGACATAGTGTAACAAAATAGATTAGATTAGATCAATACGTGAACTTAAAAAACAATTAAATCTTAGAACAAACAATCAGCAAATATAATATAGGTGACAGGATATACTGAATTCAAGAGTCCTTTTCTCCAATTCTATAGCTGCATTATAGAGATTTCTTCACTATTTTGAGGGAAACAAACTGAAATAGTTAACATCAATAAAACAATGAAGTTTGGAAAGTCTTAAAAATTCACCTCCAGACTCTTTAAGGTTCCTTCCCCTCCCTAGTATCATCATCCATCTAGATTCCTTTGGTCACATCTTTGGGGTTCCCCATACCTGTAGTGAGCATAGCATGTGGATGAACCCCATATTGGATGTGTTGCAGAGACTGGGCAGGCCAAAATGGCAAGGGGGTGTAGGAAGATGAATCCCCCCTCTGAATATCAGGATTCCTCAAGCTAATTGCAAGGCCAGGTGCACCCAGGAATGGTAGAAAAAGGCATCCTAAAACTTTGGTAATGCACTGCTCTTTCATAGAATGGGCCATGCTTGCAATTCTACTTATTAAATTGGTTGCAAATCTACTTCTTGTCTGTAGATGGCACTAGCCTAGTATGCACTGGCTAGGAGTAGTAAAAGTTAAGATGTTTGGAAAAGTAACCTTCCTTCCTCTCCCCTCTAGGGGTAAAAATTCCAGGGAGCAGCTTGCTTTCACTGTCATGTGAGCAGGGGAGTTAAGAGGGTGGAAGCATCTCCTCAGGTAAAAGCCTTTAGGAGGCTAATTGTTGCCTGAAAGAAACACCCAGGCTTCCAAGGCAAGCATTCAGCTGTTAGCAAATTAAGGGAAAGGGGAGGGGTTTATACTTTACCAGCCCCACGAAAAGCAGCTCACAAGGACCTCCAGCCAGAGTCTGGCCAAACATGGAAGGTGGAGGCAGCATCAGCAGCAGGAGCAGCAGCAAGGTAGCAGAGGTTTTTAAAACTAATCTGTCTTTAAAAACTGCTCTATAACTTAGAGAGGAACTAACATTCTAAACTTCAGATTTCTGGTCACCATAATGTAAGATTTAAAATTAATATCAATAACTCCAAGTATTATATTTATAAATTTTATTAATAATTACTTGAAGAAGAAAGAAAATAAACTAAAAGAAATAGAAGTTCTAGCCTAACAAAAAGTAAAGCCATGTAAGTTCTCCTGCCTCTCCATAAAGCCCACTTCAACAGCTGCAATTACAGGAAGAGAGAGTGAGGGGCAAGACTACACAAAACTTATAGCCTTCCTACATCAGCAATAATGTGAGAAAGAAAGTGGGATGCTGGGAATTGGAGTCCTTGGAAGCAGATTCTAATCATATAACATTCGTCTCTATTCTTATGTTGCCAATGTTCTATTGCAGGCCCTCATCACTTCATGCCTTGAAGACTTATAATAGCCTGCTCTTCTCTTCTTCTCTCAAGTCTCTCCTCACACTCAAATCCATTCTCCATTTAGCCACTAAAGTGATTTTCCTAAAATGCAACTCTGATCATGTCACACACATCTATCAATGAACTCAATGGTTTCCTATTGCCTCCAGGATCAAATACAAAATATTATGTATAGCATTTGAAGTCCTTCATAACCTAGCTTACTCCCAACTTTGCAGTTTTCTTATACCTTATTTTCCCATATGGACTCTTTGATCCAGTGACATTGACCTCCTGGCTATTTTATGAACAAAATATACCTCTCTTAGCTCCAGGGATTTTCTCTCTCTATCTATCATGGCTTGGTCACTCTTACATCTCTATGCCAACTACTGACCATTCTGACTTAAGTTTTAAGTCCAAATCAAAATTCTATTTTCTACAGAAAGCCTCCTCCAGTCCTTAATTCTAGTGCTTTCCTTCTTTTAATTATTTCTTATTTATCCTGTAAATCACTTGTTTAATATATATTTGGTTGCATATTGTCTTCTCTATTAGATTGTAATGTCCTTGAGAATAGGGATTTTTTTACCTCTTTTTATTTCCCTAGCACACAGAGAGGAATAAATATTAACAAATTAATAATATTTAGGTTTTATTTAAATTAATATGATAAATTAATACATGTCTATTTATTAATTAATGAATATAAGACGGTTCTCTAGAAGGAGGATAGGGAAGGGTTCTTAGAGTACCAGAAAACATCAATAAAAAAATTTAAAAAAACACTAAATAACCAAATATATTATTCTCTTTCCTAGAATTAGGTGAGGCAAGAACCACCAATCTTCTGGGTAGGTAGAAAGAAGTAATGCCAGTGTCCTACACTCCCTATGTTAATTGACATGAAGTCATAAACATATGGTGCTATAGTTGCTTCTGTTCTTATTGTGTCTTTTTTCTTTCTCCCTTAGTTAAAAGGTTATTAGAGTATCTGATGGTTATGGAATACTATTGTGCTGAAAGGAATGATGAACTAGAGGATTTCTATGTGAACTGGAAAGACCTGCAGGAATTGATGCAAACCAAAAGGAGCAGAACCAAGAGAACATTGTACACAGAAACTGACACACTGTGGCACAATCGAATGTAAGGACTGCTCTACTAGCACCAATGCAATAACCCAGGACAATTCAGAGGAACTTAAGAGAAAGAATGCTATCCATAACCAGAGAAAGAACTGTGGGAGTAGAAATGCAGAAGAAAAACATATGATCAACCATGTATTTCGATGGTGAGATGTTTGGGGTTTTGGCTTTAAAAGATCACTCTGCTAAAAATATGAATAATATGGAAATAGGTTTTGAACAATGATATATGTATAACCCAGTGGAATTGCTTGTCAGCTCAGGGAGGGGGAAAGGAAGAAGGGAGGGAAAGAATATGTATCATATGACCATGGCAAAATATTCTAAATAAATAAATAATTTAAAAAATAAAAGGTTATTAGACCTTAAGAAATTTAGGCTACTACTTCGTATGCTTGAAAGACTGGAAGAGCAAACCACCAGAAGTCCAAAGATTAGAATTCACATCAGAATTTGCTGGTAGCCAAATGGTTGTTGGGGCCAGCCTAGCAGTTGATCTAAGTTAGGGTCCAACTTCTTACAGCAAGGGAACAACTCATCCACCCAACACATACAAGACATTCATAAATTAATATAATGGTATAAATACTATGTAGCAAAATTTTTAAGTACGAATCCATTTTCCTAAGAGTTGACCCTTAGTGTTTGTAGAAATGCTTTTGGACTTCTATCATTTCACTGGATATCCCCTTGTAAAAGCCAACTGATATTTATCTGATGAAATTTATAGTGTGGTGTTAATCAACAGATCACTCAGAAGTATAGATAAGTTATTAATTGTTAGTGGTGATTAATATTGAGGAGAATATACTGGAATAAAACCTTGAGCTTATAGAGTTTTAAACTCACTACCCCTTGAATCAGACTGTGGAACACTAAAGACATTCATTTTGTGAAGGCTACATGAATAGATAGATTATAGAATTTTATACCTGAAAAAGACCTTGAAGATTATTCAGTGCAACTCCTTTAATCTTATATATGAGAACATATATATTATATATGTCCAAAGATATGAAGTGACTTCATCAAAGTCCAAGTAAATAATGGGCAGAGGTAGGGTTTTAACCAATGATTAAGACACATTTAAAAATCCAATTCCAAAGGACCATAATCTTGAATTTACTTTATATTCTAGTGCTCAGATTATGAATCAGTAGTTTTTCTGTTTTTTCAAATATATTTTTTACAATTATCAGGATTGTTTTACATTCATTTAAAATTTTTTGAGTTTCAAATTCTCTCCTTTGCTCCTTCTCTTTCCTCCCACTTCACTGAGAAGGCAAGCAATTTGATATAAATTATGCATGTGCAGTAATGCAAGACATTTCCATATTAGTAATTTTTAAAAGAAAACATAGATAAACAAAACAAGAAAAATAAAGTTTTTTAAAAAGTATGTTTGGATCAGCATTCAGAATCCATCAGTTCTTTTTCTGGAGGTGAATAGCATTTTTCATCCAGAAACCTTTGGGATTTTCTTAGATTACTGGATGACTGAAAATAACTAAGCCATTCACAGTTGATAATCATACTCTATTGCTGTTAGTGTGTGTAATTTTCTCCTGGTTCTGCTAACTTCACTTTTGCATCATTTCATGTAAGTCTTTCCATATTTTTTCTGAGAACATCCTGATTGTCATTTTTTATAGCACAATAGTACTCCCTCAGAATTATATACCACAACTTGTTCAGCTATTCTCTCATTGATTAGCATCTCTTCAATTAAATGTCATTTCTCAAATAGAGCAGTAGCAGAACCAGGTAGAAACATGTCAACATCCATTGATTGAGCTTATTTGTTCTTGTTTCTTAGAGAAAAATAGGGTTTAATGTTGTTAATCAATACAATGAACTCTTTCCCTTCTTTGCAATATCTATTTATAGCTTTCTTTCTTTCTCATGAAGTCTTCTACTGTAAATCCTTTCAAATACAGAGGTCATTCCCAGGATAATAACTAATATCGACATTGTATTAGGCACACACATGAAAAGTGAAAAATCAATCAAGTGCTTGGTCTTCCCACCATGTGTGGTGGTATTCTCAACAACTTAATGCACAAAAAAAGCCCTGGATTTGGAGTCAGTAAACCCAAGTTTAAATCCTGCTAATATTACTTACTTATGTAATATTAGATTCATCATGATGCCCTATACTGGCTTCATATTCCTCCTATGTGAAAGAAGGGATTGGACTAACTAACTTTTCAAATTCCTTCTGCTATGATCCTTTAAGACATATTATGAAAGGAAGTAAATTATTAAAGATCCCATTTCTATCAGAGCATTTGGTGACAATGGATTTGAGGAAGAAACATTTAAAAAGTCATCACTTGCACCAGTCTCTTAGGGATGCTGGTTTCATTGCACATATAATTTTGTTTCCAGGGAACCATGGTAACAAAGAAACTTTGATAACAGTTTTTGTTTTGTTTTGTTTTATTGCTTGATTTATGATTTCAATAGTGTAGAGAACATTCAGCTCATCAGAACCTTCTGAAACTTAGTCTTAGGTAACTCCCTGGAAAAAATGAGAGGATGAGTCACTTGGTTAGGATCACACAGGTAGTATGTTAGAGGCAGGTCTTGGATACAGGACAGACAGACTCTGAGATCAGTTTTCTAAACACTGTGCCAAGCTATCAGTCTCCAAAGAAGAGGAGAAGTCAAGGATTTGGAATGAGCTGATTATAGTCCATTTGTATGCCACTGTCTTAAATTACACCCCAATCACATATGTATATAATCAGTTCTTCAAACCAACACACCCTCTACCCTTTATCCTAATTGTGAAGATTCCTGATGGTGCTAGATCTTTTCTCTACTAGCAGTGGTTTCTGTCAGTTCCTAAATAACCTTTACCATGAAAAGTTTATACTATTCCTTTGTGGATGCTATCTTATCAAAAGAAAACAAAACAAAACTTCTTAAAATGTCATATGGCCAATTAAACCTCCACAGAAATAGCTTACCATTGGTTTCCCAAGGAATTATAGACAGGTGGTCCAAGTTGCTAACTTTAAATGAGACCATTAAAATGTCAGCATTATGCAAATACCCTGCAAAGGAAGTTGAAAAACATACAATTTATGGTAAGTTCACAGATTTCCAACTTGTTAGGACACTAAGAGTGTCAATCCAGGATAAAACAACATAAGGTAGGGAAATATATTTTACAGGGGATAAATATTGCTAGGGAATTGTGTTTCAGATCTCATTTCCCCTTTGTCAGTCACCCCCTCTGTTAGGGCTCACCACAGAATATTTATTATTGGTTCTACCTATCAACTAGGACATTTAGCATTGAATTGTCCACACACTGGGCCCCAGACACAATGATATCATATCTGTCAAGTTTTCACTCAAGATTGGAAATACGACCATTAGGATGAAGGGCTTGAATGAAATGACCTCTAAGGTGCCTCGCGACTTAAGCTTTTGATGAGCTAAGTGATTCTAGGTTCTGACCTGCCATTTCTCGTTAATGAAACATATTGCCATCAGCTGCCCCATCACCAATTGATATGTGAAGGAAAGAGCAAATGGATGTGTTTCTTATAGCTTTCAAGGGCCTTGGTCATTGCAAAATAATAGGTTCATAGATCTAGAGCTAGAAGAATACTCAGAGGCAATTTAGTCCAATCTTCTCCCCTGGTGACCATTTTACTCAGATAAGGAAAAAGAAGCCCAAAGAGTTAAGCAACTGGCCCACGGTCACATAGGGAACATGTAGAACAATAAAGATTCAAACCTACTAGTTCCTCTCACTCCAAAGGCTTCATTTCTCTTAAGTCAATCTAAGGTGTCATAGAATGTTAGAGCTGGAAGAAACATAAAATAGGTTTCTGAGGCTTAAAGTTTATTTCAAGCATCACATACTTAAGAGAGCAGGGTGGGGATAGTGAAAACACAGCAGCACAAGCAAAGATAATAATACAGCATGAATCTGTTTAATAAATCAAATACAATTAATATAGTCATTGAGACATGAAAAATATCACCAATACATGGTGGATTAAGTAATTTGAGCCTACATAATTTTTATTCCTACACTATTAGCCAACACAATTAATTCAAAGTTAACTCCATTCTGCTTAACTCACTAATACAATCACTGATATACAATACTGATTAAATCAAATAAGAGCGACAAAATTATTTTCACAGAAGACTGGAGTGGGAGGGAGGGAGAACATTAGGGGGCTGTTGCAATGATCTAGGGGAGAGTGGTTGAGGACTTGAAGGAAAGCAGTACCTGTGGGATATAGAGGGGTCTGATGTGAGAGATGTTATGAATGTAAACATAGCAAGACTCAGCAACCAAATAGGTGATGTGAGGGAGAGTGAGGAGTCCAAGATAATACTGAGCTTATAAGCCTGAGACATTAGAAGAATAGGTGTATCTTTGACAGAAATAGGAAAGTTTGGAAGAAAGGAGTGTGGAAAAGGAAGAGTAATGAATTCAGCATTAGACATGTTGAGTTTAAGATGTCTATGGCATCTCCAGTTTCTAATGTCCAATGGAATTCTTTCTAGCTATGACATTCCATGGTTTGATGATGGAAGGAGCATTTGATACAGTAAGAAAATATGAGTTCAAATGTCTGGTAAGTCACTGTATCTTTCTAAATTTCAGTTTCCTCATCAGAGAAATGGGAATAATTCTAGTTATATTATATTGAAATAGTTGTAATTACATTACATTCCAGGCTATATTCTGACTCTCTAGACTTTGTCCACCATGCCATAGAAACTTCTTCACTCTGGAAATTCACAACATTAACTCAACATCTCGCAGTGGAAGTACTTTCTGTCCCTGCAGCCTCTCCCTGTGATTGTCTGATTTTTCTCAGAACCTCCATTTTAAGCATACCTAGACCAGCTGTATTTTCATTCCTTTCCAGACTGTACCTCTTACTTCCCCTGCCATGCCACTGCAGTATATACCTTCATTCTTTCTCCCTTCATTTTTTTTTCAGTCCTTCCTCCTTTCTGTGTTATCTTCCCCATTAGAAGGGGAACAAGTGGACACAAAGGATAGAGTGCCAAGCCTGGATTGGGAGGATCTGGGTTCAAATCTGACCTCAGACACTTACTAGCTGTGTGACCATGGGCAAATCACTTAAAACTGATTGCCTAGCCCATACGATGCTTCTGCCTTAGAACCGATACTAGGAAGAGAAGGGCTGAGAACAGGGACTATTTTTCAGCATTTATTTGTACTTCCCAGACTTAGCTCAATGCCTGACACATAGTGAGCATTTAATACTTATGTTGTGAGGAAGATTATTTAGTTATTAGTTAAATAATCTTCCTTACAACACTTATTAACTCCATTGTCTACCTCATAGGGTTGCTATGAATATCAAATGAGATAATGTATGGGACATAATTTGTAAATCTTTTTTTTTTAACCCTATCCTTCTGTCTTAGATTCAATACTGGGTATTCGTTCTAAGGCAGAATTATGGTAAGGGCTAGGCAATGGGGATTAAGTGACTTGCCCAGGGTCACACAGCTGGAAAGTGTCTTGAGGCCAGATTTGAAGCCAGTCTCTGGGCCTGGCTCTCAATCCACTGAACCACCCAGCTACTGCCTAATTTGTAAATCTTAAAACCTATATACATAGAAGTTGTTAAAATCCCAGAATTTGAGAGGTAGAAAGGACATCACAGGCCATCTAGTTCAAACTATGCCTGAATAAGAATATTCCCTACAATATCAACATTGAACCTTTATTTGAACATTGAATCAATGAGCTCATTGAATCTTTATTTGAACATTTCTTCAAGTGGTAAGGTAGATGGGGAAAGGAAGGTGATTCACATGTATATGGCGCCTACTACATGCCAGACACTATCCAGACACATCGTGACAACCTTGAAAAGTTGGTAGTTATTATCCCCATTTTACAGATAAGGAAACTGAAGCAAATAGAGGTTAAGTGACTTACTAACATTACACAGTGAGTAGAATTGGAACTCAGATGTTCCTGACTCGAGGCCAAGTACTCTGTCGACTGTGCTATCAGCTGTCTCATGTGGGTAGAATCTGCTACCATCGAAGACAAAGCCATTCCATTTTTAAAGATCATTGTCATTGTTAGGCACTTTTACTGACAACAAATTCTCTTCTCTGTTCATAATTCTCTTCTCTGAGGTCAAGAAGCACAATTCCAAATATTCTTCCATACAAGAGCCTTTCAAACACTTAAGAAAACCATTATTTCTCCACTAACCACCCCAAGTTCCTTTGGCCAATTCTAATGTGACATGATCTTGAGACTCCTGGAATCCTACTTGCCTATATTCCATCTGGTTTAGTGATGCCAGACCAGAATTGAACATTGTTCTTTGGCCTAGGTTAGAGCAGATCAAAAATATGGAGGGAAGAAGGAAAGGAAAAGAAGGAAGGAGGAAGAGAGCACTATTCTTATAGTAGTGATTTAGTTGTATTCCTTTTTCTAATTTACAGAATTATACTTTGTTTATTGGGCTATTCAGCAACTTGTTTTAATTATTCTAAGAAATACTGCAGACTGTAAGTCTCTAAAGTGTTGCAAAAAATGTAGGGAGGAAAAGATTACAAATGAGTTCCTAACAAATGTAAAGTCAGCTTTAAATGAATTGGGAACATTATGGTCTGTGGTCATCTTGATATTTCACTTACCTTATTCCACTACAAGAAGGGCATCCTAATGCAGTGTAAAGAGCTCTGGATATGAGTTCCAATCCTGGCTTTGCACCATGTGATCATGGGCAAGGTACTTTTCTCTACTTCTCAGTTTACGTGATTGTACAATGTAAAAACATAGCATTAATAATTGTTTTTTAGTCATGTCCAACTCTTCATGACCCAATGGGGGTTTTCTTGGCAAAGATATAGGGATGGTTTTGATTTCTTTCTCCCACTCATATTGCAGATGAGGAAACTGAGGCAAACAGTGACTTGTCTAGGGTCACAGAGCTAGTGTCTGCGATCAGATTTCAACTCAGTCTTCCTAACTCTAAATCCAGTCTATCCACTGCTCCATCTTAACAAAAAAGCACAGGACTTCAAATGACATCTTATCCTACCCATACCTGATCAAGAAGTCCCGTAATAGTATTCCTGACAAGGGGTCATCCCATGTAAACTTAAGGAGCCTAAGAAGAGGGAGCCCACTATCCCAAGAGGTCATCTATGTAACTTTTGGACTATTCTAATTCATAAAAACATAAATCTAGAGATGAAAGGGACTTCAGAGTCTAAAGAGTCCAACTTTCTTTTACAAATGATGAAAGAGAAAGAGAGAGATTAAGTGACTTCTGAGATTCTGTTCACACTGAGATTAAGAATCAGAGAAAGCATTTGAATCGAGTTCCTCTGACTCCAGAGGCAATATTCTTGTATCCCCCTTTATATAAAACCAAAATCAGATTCTTTCCTACTTCTCCCGCATGTTCCCTGCTCTATATTCTCTGGCTAATTAAAACAAATCTAATGTCTCCTCTCTATGATAAAACTTCAAATATGTGAAGGGTAAGTAGAAGAACAAGAATTCATTATGCTCTTTACAAATATTATCTCATTTGATCATTGCAATAATCTTTGAGATGGATGATATCATCCTAATTTTTCATTTGGGGAAAGAAACCGAAACAAACGAAATTTAAGTGACTTACTCAAGGTAGCACAGCTAAGAAATGGCTAAGAATAGATTTGAATTTAGGTCTTCTTGATTCCAGGATTAGTTCTCTATCAGTCGAGTCTCTTAGCTAACTTTAAGGCCACTTCTATGCTATGCAGTTCCTTCTTCCCTCCTCCCCTTTCATCTTATATAGACTAGTCATTTTCCTTTTCTTCAGTTTATCTTCACATGGCATAGCTTCTGGAAAGGCATTTTCAATTCAATTCAACAGATACTGTCTTTGGAAACACATGTCAGTTTGTCAAAGTCCTTCCTAAAATTTGATACCCAGAACTTCATAATAATATGATAAATGTGATATAATAGAAAAAATATCAAAGAAGAAGCAGCCAAAAGATCTTCATTTGGAGTCAGTAGATCAGACTTAGGTGGAAATGCTGATTTGGAGGTTTCTTTTTTGTGATCTTAGGCAAGTTGCTTTCCAACTCTGGGGCTTCTCTTTCCACAAATATAAAATAGATAGTTGGAGCTGGTGCATTCTGGTCTTAATTTGCTAGACTCAGCTTAAAGTTGTGTTAGCTGTTGAGATTTTAAAATAAATTATATTTAATAATATAATTAATAATATAAATTATTTTATTAGTATCACTACTAATAATTTTATTATATATGATACAATGATATAATAATTGTTAATTTTGAATAATAACCAATCATATAATTGTATAATATAAAATAATGTAATACATAGTATAAAAGTAATAAATTATAATATAATTTAATAATAATAATCATTTCTGGACTATCTCATTAGGCTGATTTCATAGTGTCCCTTTTCACAAACTTTATACCCTATAAGCTAGTCAACTTGCATCTCTTCAAACATTACCTTCAGCCTCCTCCATATTGGAGTAGATTTTTCTATGCCTGAAAAATTCTTCATCCTCACTTCATTCCTTGGGAATCTTTGTTGTCTTCATGGTTTAGTATCTTCCCCTTGGGGTTACCTCCAAATTTTTTTTTATCTTTAGTCATTTTCAGTAGTGTCCGACTCTTCATAATCCCATTTGGGGTTTCTTGGCAAAGTTGAGGAGTAGTTTGCCATTTTCTTCTCCAATTTCTTTTATATAAGAGAAAACTGAGATGAACAGGGTTAAAGTGATTTGCCCAGGATCACTCATCTAATGTTTGAGGTTAGATTTGAACTCAGGAAATGAATGTACCTCACTCCAGACTCAGCACTTTACCCACTGTGCCACTTAGCTGCCTCATCCCCTATTTAGGGTGAATATATTTTGTTTCTTTGTCTACTCTATTAGAATGTGAGTCTTTTGAGGGCTGGAACTATCACATGCTTTACTTTACATCCCCAGAGGCTACTGTAGTGCAAAAGGGTGCATATTA
Source organism: Gracilinanus agilis (assembly GCF_016433145.1). NCBI lineage: Eukaryota > Metazoa > Chordata > Mammalia > Didelphimorphia > Didelphidae > Gracilinanus > Gracilinanus agilis. The sequence goes on along the minus strand of NC_058131.1, from coordinate 196,040,017 downwards.
GTCCTGCAAAGCCTAACTGCAGAGTTTCTGACAGTTGAAAAGGGTTTAGAATCCTGAGGTTAGTCAGTTGACCACGGGGACTAGATGAGAGTTAGAAGGGTCAACTGAGCTCTATTCTTTGGACTGAAAACCTGGCCTATATTCTGCAGCTTTTCTCTTAAAATTTGTTAGCTTAACTATTTCCTTTGGCTCTCCCTAACCTCCCTTATTCCCAATCATCATTTTCCCTTCCTAAATTTCTTGGGGTTTTTGAAGGAGGGTGGATCTGAGTGTTAGCTTTCAAATTTGGTAGATTTAGTTTCGCGGTAGTCAAATAGGGTTTACCCTTGTTACAAATTATCTCTTGAATCATTGTATCCAACTTTCCTAACTCTATAGGCTACAAAAAAAACCTCTCTGGGCTGAGTTAGGCTGGTCCTTTCTCAGTCTCGCATTCCTGTCTCCCTCCCCCACCTGAAGCTTTCTCTAGGCGGCTGTTAGAGTTACCTTGTATCCCTCCATCCCTTCCAATCAACCCTAAAACTCAATAAACCCTGTTTGTCACTTAATCAAACCTTTGGCTAGTTCATTAGTTGATTGATAAGAGAGGTAGAAGGGGAGAAAGGAATAACATTCTCTCTGGGTCCTGAGGCAGTTGGAGGCGTCCATTTTGGAGGAAGTGTAATCTCAATACTTCCTCTGGACTTTTCCTTTGTGAACCTGAGAAACTGACTAGAAAGCCCTCTAGTCAGTTTCAAGCCATTCTTGGCTGGCCCTAACCTTTGCCTGTAGAAGTGCCCTTCCTACCTGAAGGGCTCAGTCTGTTTCCCTTTAATGTCTCTGTCTCAAACCTGTATACCCAGTCTGTGTATCCAGTCTGTGTCTCCCAGGCTGCAGCTGTCTGCCAAAATACCTCATCCTTTCCTTTGCAACTCTTTATACTTCCGTGTTTATATTCTCTAAACTTAGTCATTCCCTTCCTTCTCTTACCACCTCAATTTTACCACCTTCACCATTGTACCTTCCTTATCCACTTTACTGCCCTAGGGATCCACAAACCCTTTCTACAGTGCCTTATTCCCTATTCGCACTATCTTTAGTCCCTTACCTGCCTTATCCCCTATTACAACCTTACCTTGCCTTAATTTCCCTATTACCTCTAGCCTATTCTCTTATTACTACCACTTTATTACCCCACTAAGCTTAATCTATATATAACACTACTTATTACAGTGCATGGTACATTGTAGACAATAAATCTTTATTGGCTTTGACTGACTCTGATTTTGATTCTGTCCTCTGGGGCCAACCAGAACCAATTTAATCACTTTTTCTCAAGACAATCCTTCAAAATATTTGAACCCTGGTCTCATGCCCTCTTGAGTCTTCTCTTCTGCAAGCTAAATATCATTAATTCCTTCAAGTGAGAAAGATTGAACTTGGTTGAGATAGGCCTTTCTTGTCTAGGTAGCGTCAGAGAATCACATGATTCAGAGGCAGGAAGAATCTTAGAGAATTGTATAACTGAATCCTCTCATTTTTCAGGCCCTGATCATGAAAGCAACGTATCTGTGATGACATAGTTGGTAAATGGTAGTTATTTCGTATTCAGGTCTGAGTTCCCCTTGGTGCTAGTGTCTTCCCTCTGAAACTGTGCTCCATTTACAATGTTACAACATACAATTTACAATTTACAATGTACAATGTTGTTTACATGTTGCCTCATCCATTAGAATGTAAGGTCTTTGGAGTTAAGTATTTTCTTTTTAGGTTTTAGTTGTGTGTGTTATTGTTTTTTTTAATTTGAGGGTTTTGTTTAATTTTTTAAATCTTTTCAATATGCTACATAGTTCAACAGGATTGGTCATTTATGGCATAGAACTAATTTACAGTCAACTCTCAATTATCTGCTTTGTGGGTTAGTTGGGGTAAGGTTTTCCCCCACCCCTGACCACCAGCCCCTCCTTTGGGGGTGCATCTCCTCTCTCCTGCCTTCCAGTTGGCTCCAGGGCTATCTCCCCATATCACTTCTAGAATACTGTCCCCTCCACTCTACTGGGATTATTTTCCAGGTAGCAACCCCAATTAAGGGCCACACTGGGGGTGAAATGAATAAAATAAGAAAAACTCTTTTTATATTATTAACTTTATTAAAGTAAGAAAAACCGGAGTTTCCTCCAGCTGATTAACTAACTCCCTCCCCCACAACTCCGAATCTCCTCCAATTTGAAGATTTTCCCCCCCTTAGGCACAGGATTAGTCCTTATATAGACCAATAGGTGCCCAGAAGTGTGGGGGGGGGCATAGTCTCCCCTAGCATGGGATTGGTCCTCTCAGGACCAATTCCACACCAGAAAGTAAGGGTGTGGTCCCTCCCCCAGCACAGTATTGGTCCATTCAAGCCCAATCCCATGCCAGGAAGTAAGGGGGAAGGACCCCTGAGGCATGCTGGGGAATGTAGTTTCCTGAGCCACAACACTTCAAAACCCACAGGGGAAGGGAGAGGACTGAGGTCAATCACAGTGAGGGAAGAAGAAATAGGATGAATCCAAGAGTAACATTAAAATGACATTTTTAAAAGGTTATCTGGACTATGGTCTCCCCTTCCATCAGCAGGGTAATCAGGAATTGACTGTTATTACTACTGGCATAATTTTCCTCCCTTCCCAAGACAGATGTTATTTATTTACATAGAAAAAAACATTTCCTGATGGCTGTTTTCCAATGTTCAAATAAATCAAAAGTCCACATTTATGCGGCGTCCCCCCAACTCCCCCTACCCCCCCCCCCCCAGAGAGCAGAAGACAGAAGTGGCATGGTTTGTGCTTATGTTTCTAGTCCTCCACACATTGCTGGGCCTGTTAGTTCAGTTTTTCAGTCAAGTCTCACTTTTAAGGACCCCATATAAAGTTTTCTTGGCAAAGATACCAGAGTGGTTGGCCTTTTCCTTCTCCAGTGGATTAAAGCAAACAGAGCTTAAGTGACTTGCTCATGGTCCCACAGCCAGTGAGTTTCTGAATGGGAATTGTAACTCAGGGCTTCCTGTCTCCAGGCCCAACATTCTTTCCACTGGGCTACCCAGCTGGGCGTGTAACAGATGCTTAATTAACTAACTCCAAATCCAGTGCTTTGTTCTCTGCCACAGTACCCTAAAGTGAAATAAATAAATGACTAAATATAAAAAATGGCAAAATTAGGAAAAAGACCTCTTTAATCTTCTATTTCCTTCTTCTTTCCCAGACACAAGATCCCTTCTGGTCATAAAGGACCTGTTTCTTTGATGCGACATCTTCTATTCCAGACCTTCTCTGATGTCCCCATCAAGGATGTACGTATTCTCTTAGAGCAGGATTGGCCACTGATACTAATGTGATTAAATGAAAGTAAGTTGATACTGAATCTACTTATTTCCAAGGATGAGGAAACCTGCTACATTGATGGAGAATTCAAAAGACTCAGAAGCCTATATAGCTTCCCATTGCTTACCTGAGGTCAGGGCAGTTAGGTGGTTCAGTGGGTAGAGTACTAAGCCTGGAGTCAGGAAGACCTGAGTTCAAATGTGATCTCAGATATTTACTAGCTGTATGACCCTAGGCAAGTCATTAAACTTCTGTTTTCCTTAATCTACTGGGAAAGCAAATGGTGAACCACTCCAGTACCTTTGCCAAGAAAACTCCAAATTGGGTCATGAAGAGCCTGAAATGACTGAACTAAACCTGAGACAAATACTTTTTGCTCTCATGACTTCAATTTACCTGGAACAAATGGGCTGGATCAAAGTAATATGAGTAAAGTAAAGTAAATATGGGTCTATCAAGGTAATGTCAGCAAATCATAGTTGACTGCATTTATAGTCTGGGTTTAAAAGAGAAAAGACAAATACTGCAAAACACCTAAAGTCTTTCTCATTTTCTCCTAACAAAAAAAGGAAATCCTTCTTCAGTCTTTTTTGTAGTTAATAACTATAGCAAGGACTAGCAAAATCTTTACATATGCAAAGACACGCATCAAATAATTAGAGGGCATATGAGTGCCTAGCATGCATCCCCATAAGTTATAGAACAGTGGAAACATTTTCAGGCAATGAGATTCCCCTTGAGCTACAAGCTGCCTCTGCTAACAAAAGGCTGAGTAAGAAAAACAACTTGCTCTACACCATCTTAGAGTATCTGGAGACCTAAACAAAGTCTCATTACTGGGACACATACTCTCTAACCCTCTGTCTCACACTGAGCACTTATGGTTTACTCTTCACTTTCAAATTTTTGTTGTTCAGTTGTGTCCGACTCTGTGACCCCATCTGGGGTTTTCTTATTCAAGATACTGGAATGGTTTGCCATTTCCTTCTTGAGTTCATTTTAATGATTAGGAAATCAAGTCAAACAGGTTTAAGTGACTTGCCCTGAGTCACACAGCTAGCAAGTATCTGAGACCAGATTTGAACTCAGGAAAATGAGTCTTCATGGTTCTAGGTCCAGCACTCTGGAAGCCCAGCAAGATTGGAGTGGATGGAAGCAACTCAAAGTTGGTGAATCCAGGAAATGGTCTGGGGAGATGTTATTCAAAATAACACTATAGATAATTTCCATGTGGAATCTTCTTTCACCCATCATTTCCACTGCTGTTACTTGTCTGATGAAAAGAAAGAAATCTATGGAAAGGTCAAAGAGTGAAGGCTTATTTAGTGCAACGGAGAGAGTTTCTTGGCTCCTAAGCACAATGATAGATGGTTTCTTTCAGCTGACTCCTTTCAGGGGCCTTTGTTACTCAATCTCCAAAAAAGTCAGATCATTTTGATTTGAAACATGTTCATTTTTATTTAAAGAAGGGTAACATTTGGAAGTTTGTTCAGGTTTGGTTGTGTGAGTATATTTGTTCTGCCAGCCTTTCCTGGGATGGAGGCCAGATCTTACTCCCTAAAGAAAAAAAATATTTGCCCTGATTTATTTTGCTATTGATTGATTTGAAATATGCCCTCCCGGAAAAGCTTGTAGGTGCATATACAAAGTGACATCAGAGAAATGCACAGTATATATTTCAAGTTCTGAACATCAAGAGACTTTGAATCAGAATTGCTCAACCACCCTTTCCTACTAGTTCAACTAATTCTTAAGAGAGCCATGCATTAGTGAACACAGCTGTAGATTTATAGGCATAGGGTTTAGATTTGAATCCCAGCTCCGTTATTCCCTTTGTGATATTGAACAATTCCCATAACTTCACCAGACTTCATTTTTTTCTAATTTATGAAATGAAGTTAACATAGTCTCTCAGGTCCCTTCCAGTCCTCAATCTTCTGGATCAAAGGACTTGGAAAAATATAAAACATGGCAGTTAATCAGCCAACAAGCAATCACTGATGTGCTAGGTACTGTACTAAGCCCTATGAATACAATGAAAGGAAAGGGACATTTCCTGCTCTCAAAGTGCTCACAGTTTAATGGTGGAAACAACCTTAAAACAACTCTAAACAAACATGAAGCATAAAACCTCAACATTGAAAGGTAACTTATGGGTCGTCTAAATTGAAAGCTTTTGCAGATAATTGAATCTCTTCTATAATGGGAGTTGAATTTCCATCAAAGGGTCAGACTGCCACTGCTTAAACAATTCCAATATTAGGAGACATTATCTCATGCAGAAGTCTGCTCCATTTCAGATAGCTCTTACATGTACTCAATGGCCTTGTGATCTCATCATTATGGATACTTCCTTCTCCAGGACAGAATGCAAGCTGACTTTCTCTTGGCCCGTGTAGTACTTGATCATGTTCTTCCATGGAGGATCCCCTCAGCCTGCTGAGAGATTTCTTCTAGGTCTTTTGCATTGATTATTTACCATGATAGGAAAATCTCACCTTTCAAATATAGAGAGAATTAAGTCAAATTTCTAAGAAAACAAATCATTCCCCCATAGAAAAATTATCAAAGGATTTATTTGAACAACCAGTTTTCTGTTGGAGAAATCTAACCTATCAACATTCGTATGAAAAAATATTCCAAATCACTCTTGATTAGAGAAAAGCAAATTACAACAACTCCGAGGTATCACCTCATAATTTTCAGAGTGGCTAACATGACAAAAAAGGGAAATGATAAATAGTGGAGGTTATGTGGGAAAACTGGGACCCTCATGCATTGTTGGAAGAGTTGTGAACTGATCCAGGCATTCTGGAGGAAAATTTGGAACTCTGCCTAAAGGGTTATAAAACTGTGCATACCCTTTTATACTGTAATAACACTACTAAGTCTGTATCACAAAGAGGTTTTAAAAATGAGGGGAAGGACCTAGTTGTACAAAAACTTTTATAGTAGCTATTTTTTTATTGTGGCAAAGAACTGGAAATCAAGGGAATGTCCATGGGTAAACAAATTGTGGAATATGATAGTGATGGAATAGTATTGTGCCATATATATATACATGTATATGTATATATATATATTTCAATGATAATATTATTTCAGAAAGAGGTGGAAAGACCTATATGAAATGATGCAGAATGAAATTAGCAGAACCAGAAGAACTTTGCATATAGTAATAGCATATTTGGGATGATCAATTGTGAAAGACTTTGCTACTCTTAGTAATACAATGACACAGGACAATTCTGAAGGACTTATGTTAAAGGAATTCTATATATTTCCAGAGAAAGAACTGTGGGAGTCAAAATGTAGATCAAAGCATAGTATTTTTCATTTTAATTTATTTGTTTATTTATTTGGGGATTTTGGAGTTATATAAGTATTTTCTTATAACAATGCCCTATGAGGAAGTTTTGCATGATAATATACGTATAACCTAGATCAAATTGCATACCATCACCACTAGGGGGTAGGGAAGGGAGGAAAATAACTTCAGAAAATGTAAGTTGAAAATTCTTATTTCATATAATTGGGAAAATAAAATATTAAACAATTTTTTGAACCATCATTCTACCCCATAAGTTAACAGCTTGGAAAAACAAATTAAAGTAAACAGAAAAATGGTGCCTGCCTTCTGTATATGATATTTTAATTGTAAGTGATACATACAAACAGGCACTTGGGATGGGAGGAAATAACAGAGGAGGCAGGTAAAGAAAGATACACTTGCAGAGATGGTGTTAAAATCCAGAAACTCAGAAGCAGAGCCAAGGAGAGAATAGAGATTAAACAGTCTGGGCTCCTTTCCCAAAAGAAGGTTCTGAGAGACACTTATCAATGAGAAAAAGGGGCCCGCATGGCAGAGGAATGTTCCAAAGTAAGCTATCTGCAGGGACAGGTGATGAGGAGGCCAGAGGATTAGATATATATTCTAAGGTGAGAAGGTCCCAGGCAATGAGTGAAGCTCTACTGTGAAATTGAGGGTGAGACATGGTGACAAAGTCCAAATGTCAAAATAGATAACAGAAGTAGGATCCCAAAGGGTTTCTTCTCTTGGCTCTAACATATATTTTCTTCAAAGTCTTTTCCTCTCTTTATTTAATCAGTCTAAGAGGATAAAAGAATCACAATGACACAAAGATCATGTCATAAAACTTCCAAAGGAATGTTTGAGCTTGAGATTCTTTTTCTGCCTAGGGAAATTATTTCTTCCTTTCCACAAAGATAGCCTGTGACAGACGCTATGTGATCAACCGGAAAAGCTTCTTCCCAAAGCAATCTCTGTCCCATAGCAATATGATGGTTCTTTCCTTATTAATATGCTATTTGAGAAATAACTTGAGAAATGGTTATACCTCCTTCTAAAATGTCAATGGTGGCCTTTTTATTCTAGTCCAGAGTTACTTAATCATTAATATCTAGACTGGGTTCAATTCAATTCAATGTATGTTTATTAAGTGTTTATTTTTTGAATGTCCCAAGCATGCACTGACAAAAATAAATTATTTTTAGCCCCTACTCTCAAAAGGTTATAATTTATGGGGGTCAGGTTGATAAGACATTTACCTAAATTTGTATGAGGCAAGGTAGAATGCGAAGCAAAGACTTCTGGACAAAATGCTCTATGAAAAATCAAGGTGGGGGGAAAATCCATTTGATCAATGATATCAAGGAAGGGAAAGAATTCAATAAGTAGAGATGAGAAGAGACTGTGCTGCAGGCTTACTGCTAGCCTGTATAGATGCATGAATATGGGGGAAATAAAGGATGCAAACAGGGAACATAATTAGCCCAGTTTAGCACGAATGTATGAGATATGAGATAACTTTAGAACAATGAGTTACAGCCAGATTAGCTAGGTGTACAAATGCCACCCTAAGAAATTGCATTATCTCATTGGTAATGGGGAGCCCCTTAAGGTTTTTGTATAAGCAGTTGGCATGGTAAAAATATGCAATTAGAGCAACAGGCCAGATATTTGGAATCATTCAGGACTCCAACTGTCTCAATTTGCATGTTCTCAGACTTAGTTGGGCATTGCCCTTTTTTGTTATATCACCAATTGCTTTTAAGATGACCAGGAAGTTCCTATCTTCTCCTTCAACAAACGTTTACCAAACATTAATAGATGTAAGCCACTGTGATAGACTAAGCTCAGATAACACACAGTCCTGATAGCTCCTTCACCCCAACACTCCAGTAATACATGTTCATGCTTACAGTGAAATAAGGCAATAAGATCAAAATACAGATAATTGAGTTGTACAATATTAAATCAATGACTAACAAGATGCTAAAAAAACCATGATGTGCAAAGGCAAAACAGTCTTTAATAATCAGGGAAACAGAAGAAAGCTTCCTTGAAGAGGGATGTTGAAAATGGGCTTTAAAAAGATTAAAAATTCAACCAGAGAAAAGGTGAGATGGGAAACAATGACATTTTACTTCTTGATACTGAGGCCTAAGTAAGACCTTCTTTTGATGAGTCAGGGGAAGGGAAGAGAACGATGAATTCAGTATTGTCTAGTATTTCTACATTGTATGGCACATGGGGCTGCCACTCAATATTAAATTATAACAGTTGAAACTGATGCAATTGGGCATATTCCATAATTAGTTCTGGGGTCCTAATGATAGAAAATTTCCTTTATACAATCCTAGACAGTGTTACCTGCTTTTATCATGTGTAGTGTTGGTACAATTCCAACCCTACCCTACCTAGAGTATGTTATCATTATCATCATCCTCATGGTCATTATTGGATGGCAAAGAAGATTGCAAGTTTCATCTTATCCAATGTTAATTTCGATGTTCCCTAAATTTGTGATCTCTTTAATGTAGATAATCCTTTCTTTCAACAATCCAGATCAAGATCCAACTAGATCTTCTTTCTTGTTTGATTTTTGTCAATGTCCCAACACAAATATTCCATGGCGAGTATGCCTAATATGGTATTCTTTCCCATTTTTGACATTACACGAATACTAAAGAAGCATGGTGTTCATTGATTATGAGTTCTTGATTGTGAGTTCATTGATTACCATAGCTATTACCATATGACATTCCTTCTCCTTTTTTTTAATCATACAACTCTGTAATACTATCCTTTAAACCTCCTTCTCCAGAACCTTTCTTCATCATTTCATTCTAACTTTCATCTATCATGCATTTTCCATTTCCCAAAAGAAAGGGAGACCCAAGCGCCTCTTCTAGTGTGAGTAAACAGTGGGAGAATCATAGATCTAATTCATTTCAAGCATCTTATTAAACTGTCAGATTTGCTGGTATGTATTAGAGCTTTGTGGCTGGTTAGGTATAGAAAGAAAATAAAGGAGTAAGTAAGTCACAGTCATGGGAGGAATCCTAATAAATAATAAGAGAATAAAAGAAGGGTGGGGAGAAAAAAGGGTGTGGGAGGTAAAAAGAGAAAAATCCGAAAAAAGGGAGTTGGGCCAGATGCCTTTGGCATTTTAGTGCCTTTAAAATATTTGTACTTAAGGCATTAGGACCAAAAGGTTCCTGACCTCTTAACTTGTTAAATTCTGTGAACTGCTGCCCATTAAAATATCTTGAATTTCATATTAGCAGAACTTGACAAACAGCATAAAATTACAAATCTTCATTAAATAGGAGAGATGGATTTTTTCTACATTTGGAAACATGAACTTGCTTAAGGGGAATGTGATATTTTTATCTAATAGTTTGTGTATCTGAGTCTGAGGGTATTTATTTTAGATCTGAATGTGCCAGGGAAAATAAAGCACACAAAACAATTAGTTCCTACTGTGATTATTTTAATATGCACTCATGTTATGCCATGGAAGTTTGGGAATCAGGAGAACTGAAATCAAATCCTGACTCTGCCAATTCACTTGTTGTGTGAATGTGGGTGTATGTCTCAATTGGTCTCATCTAAAAACTGAAAAGCACTGAACTAAATGACCTCAAAGATCCTTTCAGCTTTAGTAGTCTTTGCATATCATCTTAACAGGGATTGGTGGAAAATATTAGTGCTTAAGTTTTCATATAATTTTATATAATGAAAAAGGCTTTGAATATGGAGTCTTAATACCTGTTGCAAACCTTATCACTTAAATGATCTTAGATGTGCCTTTTAACCATCATCAGCCTCACTTCCCTCATTTGTAAAATGAGGAATTCATGGTCAACTAGGTAGCACAGTGGATAGAGCACTAGGCTTGGAGTCAATAGGACCTGAGTTCAAATCTGGCCTCAGAGACATCCTAGCTGTGTGACCATGTACAAATCAATTAACTCAATTGCCTAGCCCTTGCTGATCTTCTGACTTAGAATTGATACTAAGACAGAAGATAAATTTTTGGACTAGATGACCTCTAAGGTCCCTTAGAACTTTAAATCTATGATTCTAGTATCCTAAGGAGAAATTAAATGTATTTTGTGGTGTTTTAATCAATGGATATTATTAACAAACATCTATTGAAGATCTACTATGTCACACGGTATTGTGATAAATGTTGTGGCCCTATAGAGGAATACACAGTAGGAAGAAGAGCTAAGTTACTATGACATACATGCTTTAAATTTTCAAGTGCTTGATCTGTATAGTAACTTCTTATACTCACATAGATCATGGACTTTTCACTCCTTAGTAAAGAATGTCTTCATATTCCTCTTGAAAGAAAATCTATTGCTTAGAAGCTCTCCCTTTGAAAATTAGCTTCTTAAAAAAAAAAAAAGAAAAAAATAGTCTCTTCAATCTCAGCTGGACTGGCCCTCATACAAAAGCAATCCAATCCAATGAGGTACCTGTTCTTAAAGACTTTCTAGCTTGGTAGCATCTGCCAAAACTTGTGATCCATCATAGCCTTTGAGAGCTTCAAGTTAACTCAAGTCAACAAACATTTCTTCATCACTTATTATGTATCAGACACTTTGCTAAATGCTAATAATACAAAGAAAGGCAAACGTACAGACTTAGAATCTCAAAGAAAGGGCTTAAATTCTAATGGGAAAGACAACATGTAAATAACTAAGTACATAGACACATGCAAGTTATGTATATGTATGCATACATGCATGTATTCATATACGTGTATATATATGGAGGTAAAAAAAAGAGAGAGAGAGAGAGAGAGAGAGATGAGAGAGGAGTAAAAAGATTGGAGATAATTTCAGAGAAGGCACAAGCATCTTGGGAAACCTGCACAAGCCTCCTATAGGAACCTGAGTCTTGAAGAATGCCAGAAAACCTGAAGTTAGAGGGGAGGAGGTAATGTATTCCAGGTATGAGGGATAGACTGTATAGAGACATAGAAGAAGAATATGCCACTATTAGTGGGTTTGTAGAGAGTGTGGGGAGTAATAAAGAGTGCAGACTTGGTTGCAAAATTTTAAGTGTCAAACAAAAGACTTTATTTTTAATACTAGAGGTAGTAGGGAGCCACTGAAGGCCATTAAGCAAAGGTGTGGTTGGTCAGATATATATTAAAAAAAGAAACACCTTAGCATCTGAATGGAGGTTAGATTGGAAAAGGGAAGGACTCATGTCTAAGAGATCATTTAGATGGTAAAATCTATGTGAGAGATGATAGGGTCTGAGCCACTATTGCTCAGTGATGGAGCATCAAAGGATCACCCTAATGAAAGCTGAGTTGCTATTATAATATTGTAATCTATTGAACAAAATGTTGTAGGACACCATTAGAAAACTGATCCCCTATAACTTACTTTGAGATGAAAAAATTATTCATCTGTTCATTATTCTTTTCCATCATTTTTCAGTCATATCCAACTCTTCATAAACCCCATTTGAGGTTTTCTTGGCAATGATCCTGAAATGGTTTTCCTTTTCCACATCATTTTATAGATAAGGTAACTGAGGCAAACAGGGTTAAGTTACTTTCCCGGGGTTACACAATTAATATGTGTATGAGATTAGATTTAAATTCAAGAAATTGAATCTTCCTGACTTCAAGCCAGGCACTCTATCCACTGCACCACCTAGGTATTGGTTCATCCTTTAACAGCATTAAATGATGTTTTATTTCATTGTGACTTTTTGTTATGGGAAATTAAGTTGAATTGTATGTATGTTTAATTAAAAAAAAACTAAGATGTGAGTCATTGTGAACTTTAAAAAACCCTCTTTCGGTTATAGTCAGAAAATATTGTAGACCGCGCTAAGATCAATGAATCATATTTGGCTATGGTGAGCTATGCTTTTCTCCTTAACGGTTGGGTGAAGAACCTGTAGAAAATGTCTCTTGCTCTATAATTAGTCAAATTTAAAATAAATCATTTGGTATGTCATGGAAACTGTTATTTTCACTAATAAAAAGGATACATTGGAGATAGCTGTCATCTTCGTAACAGTGTGTGGATGTTTTTAGGAAAGCAGCAGATGTTGACTACACTTAACAGCCTGAGATGAGACCACTCAAATTTTTGTGGTGCCAGATGAAGAATGTTAATCGGCATTCTTTTATTCAAGGTTTCCCTTGATTACTGGCAGAGTTTGTTGCAATTTTAGTAGTGTTTGGTGTACAAGCCAGTCATTTCTAGACCTAATCCTAGTAAGCAGTATTCTGACCAAATACTCCTTTGCTCATATAAAGGGCCAATGTTTGGATCTTTGGTACCTAGGGCAAATACCTCAAACTCGTAATAGTCTACCCTGTGGTATTGGAAATTTGGGAGTCCTGAACTAATTTTGAGGTCCCTTATCTAAACTTCCTGTGAACATTTAGGGCTCTTTCAAAGTACATTTCCCAAGAGCCAATTGGCTTCCTCTCTTGCATAATCACGTGGGCAGGAAGTATAATTCTGTAGATAGAAGGATAAATAGTAAGTGACTGGATTGGCACTTCCCCTTTTGATGATTTTGGAGTGGAGCCAGAATGGGGAAGGGAGGTAACAGGGAAGTCTTTTAAAATGACTCAGTATGGCACGTGGCTTCATTTTTTCTAATGGCTACCAATAAATCCTTCAAAACTCTAATATTTTTATTCCTTTATATCCATTTTATTTCTTACAATCCCTGATGAGTCTTGCTTGACAAATTATTTTTGGGTCAGTGAACTGGAATGAGAAAAATGATTCTGGGATTATAGGAGGGTCAAACTGCCACACTGACAGATCAGTCATGTAGATATCCTCTTGCTGGGTGGTGACAAAGTTTAATGATTTGGGGTACATACTTAATAAAGAAAATAATGTAGGCTAAGGCATTAAGTAAGCCCTTTGTAGAGACAATGGTTAGTAATGATTTACAAGATGGAGACAATGGATTTAGATTACCTCAGTGGTTCTGAACAGTTTTCTATAGGATAATAAATCACAGGTTACATGCCAATTTGACATGTCAATATGACTCAGTTTTGTAGAGAGTACTGTATGGTCTTCTCACAGAACTCCTGCATTATTATTTTCTTGGTAGAACATACAGTATTTGTGAAGGGGTTGGATTGAGTTCTCATGCTGGGGGGTGGGGACCTATGTGTCTGGCTCTGGCTAGCTGATGGCTCTGATTTTATTGGGGCCAACTCTCACTAGTGGGGCTACATATCTTCTCATCTATGCCTCCAAATTTCTTTGGTTTCCTTCAAATTCCAGCTAAAACCCCACCTTTTCTGATAGTCCTAAATTCCAGTGCCTTCTTTCTATGGATTAGTTCCTATTTAGTTTGTGTCTAATTTGTCTATTAGATGGTATCTCCCCATTAGCCTGGAAGATCCTTGAGAAGAGGAATTTTCTTATACCTTTCTTTATATCTTCAATACTTAGCACAATGTCTGGCACATAGTAGTCACTAAATAAATACTTATTGATTGACTAATTGACCTCCTTAAATGATTGTGTATACACTTGCCTATTTAACTACTATTTACCCCAAAAGAATATAAGCACTTTCAGGACAAGGTGTTATTTGGTTTTGTCTTTGGATCTCGAGTCTAGTCCAGTCCTTTGTACACAGTAAAGACTTAATAAATACTTGTTAAAAAGAATGGAATAGCCATGTGTTGTTGCTGTTATATGAACATTTGTATATCTAGTAGTGCTGTGTTTTAGTTCTTAAATATGATTATCTACTCCAAAGGTTCTTAACTTTTTCATTATCATGGACCGCTTTGGCCTTCACAATGGAGTAAAACCCATGGACCATTCTTAGAGAAATATTTTGTTTTATAAGTATATAATTAAAGGAAGCAATCAATTTTAGCAACAGGTTAGTGAAAACAAAGATGTTGTTTTTTCCCATTTGACTTCATCGATGCCCCTGAAATCTATGAACCTAGATACAGAACTTCTAAACTAATTATAACAGCTATTTCCAAAGAGCTTTTAATTGTATGAAACCCATTTCTTCCAGTTCATCCTAAGCAACCCTCAAGCAAAGCATACAATGCCTGTTTTCCAGTGGTTTAGAATAAGGAATGGATGCACATTTCCCTACTGTTTTCATTGGAGCCTAATGATTTTTGGCTTCAGGTTTCCTCAGTCTTTTGAAAATACTAATAACTAAAGAGAAGAGAACAGGTGGCATATACCATCAGAAATGCAAGAAGGGCTGGAAGGGTGTTTAGTAATTGCTAATTACTACATGTGTTGACTTGGAACCAGGTGCCAGGAAACGGGAACATTTGAATCTATGAAAATATGTTTAGTCATCATAGGTTTTTCAATATTATAACAATTTTTTGCACTGAAAGACATATCTTGCAATGGATTAGACTCCTAGATTTGTTTTCTTACAAATTTATATTTATATTTATTTATATTTAAATAAATATTCATTTATATTTAAATATATTAGCTGAATACAAATGAGAATCTTATATATGTTTCAGTCATTTAAAAAAGACCTCCTTTTAAATTATAAGACCTTTGTCTTGACAAATTTTTTTATGAACTAGAATCACAAAATTGAGAATTGAAAAAGACATTAGGGGCCCTTTCATCCCCCTTCCCTCTACCTTGTTTGACAGAAGAAGAAACTGAGGCTCAGTGACTGGCAATGACTTTCAGGTGGTAAGGAAAAGAATTTGGTTCCAGCCTAGGTCTTTGGACTCCAAATCCATCTTTCCTCTCATTCATTTATTGCAGAAGGGAAAATTGAGGAACCAAAGTGACTCATCTGAAAGATCACATAGGTGTGCTGTGTAATATCAAAATGGAAACCATAATGATTCTGAAGTCTGTATTTTAATTTTTGTTATTTTTAAAATATTTTTTTCATGTTTACATATTTCATTTGCTTTCCCCCCCTTCTGCTCTCCTCGATTCCAGACAATAAGCACTTCCACTGGGTTATGCAAGTGTTATCACTTATATCTATTTCCATATTATTCATTTCATGATATAGCAATCTTTTAAAACAAAAAACCCAAATCATATATCCATATAAACAAATGATAAGTCATTTGTTTTTCTTTTGTTACTGCTCCCACTGTTCTTTCTCTCAGAGTGGATAGCATTCTTTCTCATTAGTCCCTTAGGATTGTCTTGTATTAGCCAAGTCCATTACATTGTATTGTTTCATAATGCTTCATTTTCTGTGTACAATATTCTCTTGGTTCTGCTCATTCCACTCTCCATCAGTTCCTTGAGTTTCTTTTAGTTCATATAAAAATCCTCCAGTTCATCATTCCTTATAGCACAGTAGCATTCCATCACCATTATATGCCACAATCTCTTCAGCTATTCCCCAATAAAGGGATATCCCTTCATTTTCCAATTTTTTTGCCACCACAAAGAGCACAGCTATGAATATTTTTGTACAAACATTTTTCATTATTATCTCTTTAGGGTACAAACCTAGTGGTGATATTTCAGGGTCAAATGGTATTTATTCTTTTAAAGCCCTTTGGGCATAGTCCTAAATTGCCTTCCAGAATAGTTGGATCATTTCACAACTCCACCAGCAATGCATTAGTGTCCTGATTTTGCCACAACCCCTCAAACATTTATTATTTTCCTTTACTGTCATATTGGCTAATCACTAGGTGTGAGGTAGTACTTCAATGTTATTTTGATTTTCATTTCTCTAATTATGAGAGATTTAGAATACTTTTTCATATGCTTATTAATAGTTTTGATTTCTTTATCTGAAAAATGCCCATTCATGTCCCTTGTCCATTTGTCTATTGGGGAATGGTGAAGTCTGTATTTTAATTATGTGCCCAACCAAAACCTGACTGATTTCACATCGTTACTCTTCAACCACTGTTTTCTAGTCAAATTAGTCTCATTCTCAGAAATCAGTGTTCACTCTCTATTTCTCTGCCTTTGAAAAAATTGGTCACCATGTCTGAATTCACCCCCTCCTCAACTCCACCTCTTAGAAATCCTAGCTTCCTTCAAGGGTTAGCTCAAGTGCCACTTTCTTAAGGGAATCTCTCTCTGATTCCTCATTAAATTATATGTAATCACATATTCCTTTACATGTGTATACACCAATATGCTCCTTGAAGGCACAGACCTTTGCCTTTTGTTTTTGCTTTTATATTCATATCTCTTCTTATGGTTTCTTGCTCACTTCCATCCAAGTCCCACCCCTAATCTGCATAGGGAACTCCTGGTATGTAAATTTCTTTACTCATAGCAGCTCAGCAACTCATTTATAATAGGTAAAGCTTTGGCACCAGAGGGCTTAAGTTCAAATCCTTCCTCTGTCACTTATTATCTGTGTGGCTTTATGCAATTTACTTAACCTTTCTGAACCTCAGTTTCCACATTTATAAAATGAGTCAATTGGACTAAATAATGCCTAATATATCTTCAAGCAATATAACTAGGATTATTCAAACGTATAATAATATTAGGCAATTGCCTACAAGAATTGAGAGGTTAAATGAGTTGCTTATATTTGTATAGACAGTATGTATCAAAGATAGGACTTGACCCTGGATCTTCCAGATCCATGGTGAGCTAGCCACAAATCAACTACACTTTGCTCCCTCTCATTATGCTTATAGCATATGTTTAATAAATGCTTGATGAACTGAATGGAATTGTTAAATTAAAATACATCTTTGATCGTTCTATAAGCTTAATGAACACAGGGGTCATCAAACTTTAATCCATCTCTACTACCCAAGCATGTAACACAGACTTCAAATTGTCACTTAATAAATATTTGTTGAATTGGATTAATTGAATTGAAACAAAATACGGATTTGGTAAATCCGTAAAATATGGATTGGTTTTTAAAGTAAGAATTCCATTACCTGGTCTTTACGTTTCATTTCCTGTGATGTATTTTGGGAGAGAAAAATTTATTAGTGAGCAATCTGTGACAGAAAGAGATTAATGACTATGCCACATTAACCCACAGTAGAGGAACTAAAGCAGAGTCCAATACTGATGTTTGCTCTGTTTTTTTTGGGGGGGGGCATGGGTATTTTTGCTTTGTTTTAATTATCATGAATCTTAAGGAACATAGCAAAAAGAGGTTCAAGCAAGACATCTGACTAGTTCCTTTAAAAGCCTTAAAATAAATGTTGTTTAATGATAAAATACTTGAGGAGAGAGAGAGAGAGAGAGAGAGAGAGAGAGAGAGAGAGAGAGAGAGAGAGAGAGAGA